>NW_019525439.1:2383730-2384146 GCF_002814215.2 Seriola lalandi dorsalis | reverse complement strand
AAGCATCAACCTGTTCCACTGTCTGAATGAACTGGATGATCGTTCTCTAGTGGAGCAGATCCAACAGTCCCTGAGATCAGGACGTCTCTCCACAGATAAACTGTCTCCTGCTCAATGGTCAGCTCTGGTCTTCATCTTACTGTCCTCAGAAGAAGATCTGGATGTGTTTGACCTGAAGGAATACTCTGCTTCAGAGGAGGCTCTTCTGAAGCTGCTGCCAGTGGTCAAAGCCTCTAACAAAGCTGTGTAAGTGTAGAGAGAGTTGAATTATTCATCATTTATATAAAAATATATATATTTAAAAATAAATTCCTTTCTTCTTTAATTCCTCATGATCATCTCATCAGTCTGAGTGGCTGTAACCTCTCAGAGAGAAGCTGTGAAGCTCTGTCCTCAGTCCTCAGCTCCCAGTCCTC
>NW_019525439.1:2383284-2383680 GCF_002814215.2 Seriola lalandi dorsalis | reverse complement strand
CAGATCATTAACCTACATTATCTCAGATCAAGGACTGTAGACAAACTGTGCTGTGCTGCTCAGACTTTATCCAGAAAGTCTGTTTAACATATATAATTATATTTCTACATGGAGGCTCTGAGGCTTCCTCTTTGTTTCATTATGTTCAATTATATCACTATATTTCAGTATTGAGGCACAATCACATTCCTCATTTTCTAAAGGAATACTGACCTAAAAACTAGTTACTGAATCATGAGAAAAGTTTCACAGGGGCAGAGACACAAAGCGTCACCGTAACCATAGTAACCCACTCACACACCTGTCTGCGTGCGCACAGCGCGAGAGGAGCAGCACGAAATAAATAAGCCACAGTAACAGCGGATATTCCTCACTTTCCCCCCGATGGTCTGAATA
>NW_019525439.1:2381311-2382114 GCF_002814215.2 Seriola lalandi dorsalis | reverse complement strand
GTGTTATTATAATGTTACTGTAACTGAGTCACAGCTGTAACTGTAAAGTCTGCACCGACATTAAACGTGTCCGCCATGTTGTGTTGATCTTGGCGGTAGAAGCGCGGGAATAAGAGTAGAAGCAGAGTTAGTCGATGGTCAGTAGTTGAACACAGAGTCGTTATTTCTGTGTAGCTCCACTTGCTGATGACTGGAGGCAGCTTTTCCCGCCTCAATCAGCCTGTGGAGGAGGCGGAGATGAGCCGCTGCTCTCCCGCTGTCTGAGCCACTAATCGCGGTCTGAGCTCGTCCGGACAGCCGCTGGAGAACAGCTGTGACTTTCTCTGTGGGTGAGTGGTCTGTCATTAGATTTACACTACAGGACTGATGTGGACTCACTGAGGGGCTCACAGGGGTTTTAAGGCTCTATATGATGTTCAGAAAGACAGTTAACACCGCATCACATGAGTCACAGGCTCCTGGTTCTCCAACCGGAAGTAGTGTGGTTTGTTTATACCTATTAGTCTGATCAATACTGACTATTACTCCCTATCACTGATCAATACTGACTATTACTCCCTATCTGTGATCAATACTGACTAGTGCTCCCTATCACTGATCAATACTGAACATGTCATGTTGTTGTCAGAGCTTTACTGAGACTTTATTTATTTCACATTGATGGATCAATGTTCAGGATCAGATGCTTCAAAGTAACTGAGTACATTTACTCAAGTTCAGTTTGAGGTACTTGTACTTTACTTGAGTATTTCCTTGTTCTGCTACTTTATACTTGTACTGCAGCTCATGTACCTGACAGGTGT
>NW_019525439.1:2379596-2380469 GCF_002814215.2 Seriola lalandi dorsalis | reverse complement strand
TCTGACTGCATTCAACTGACACTGATATGAAACAGAGAAGAAGAGCCAGTCAGTGGAGGAGCAGCTGATATTTCTACAGGAGGAATGATGTACATTTCAGTTGATGTGCAGATGAATGATGTGTGTTTCCTCTGCAGATGAAGGTAGAAAGTGTGTGTGAGCTGATGTGGATGTGAACTCAGCAGCATGGATCAGTGTGAGGACAGAGAGGAGGGAGCCCCTCCCTCTAAAACCACTCTGTGTGGGGAACATGAGAGAAAGACCAGAGCTCAGAGGTGAGATGAGGATCTCTAACTGTCCATGACTCAGATCACTGCTCCATCATTATTCACACTCAAAGCTCTGTGTGTTGTGTTGAAGCAGAAAACAGCATCACAAGTTTTTATCCAACATGCACATTGATCAGTTCTGTTTGTTTCAGGATCCAGCAGCAGAGACCAGACTCTCCTGAACCCAGCTGTCTGTCTTTAAAGAGCGACCGGTCGAAGGACTGGGACATTAACTTTAAAGGACGACGTCCATCAGCTGATCAGATGTAAGCTGTAACTGACAGTAAGACTCAGGTTATTCTAGAAAATGATGTGGTTTAAACATGGAGATAACATCTCCATGTTCACACAGTCTCTCCTGGAAGACATTCATAGAGTTGACCTCAGTTGTTCACATAAAAAGTGACAGAAACAGTTTGTGTGAAGAGAGAAGTTCAAACCCCGCCCACTTCCTCACCTGCACTCAGCTGACCAATCACTGCCTTGCTTCAGGGCACGTCAGCAGTGTTCAGTGAGGGAGGGAGAGCTATATGGAGGGTTGGTGAGAGCTGTTGGGACTAAACCAAACTGACTGAAGCCAAACACTGAGCTGAAAGCTACAAGC
>NW_019525439.1:2313813-2379546 GCF_002814215.2 Seriola lalandi dorsalis | reverse complement strand
AAAAACGACATATTATAAATAAAGCATAAAAAGTCATAGTATAGTAAGGCATAAAAAGTCAAAAAAAGTCATACTATAGTAAGGCATAAAAGGTCATAGAATAGTAAGGCATAAAAAGTCATAAAAACGACATATTATAAATAAAGCATAAAAAGTCATAGTATAGTAAGGCATAAAAAGTCATAAAAACTATATATTATGGCAAGGCATAAAAAGGCATAAAACGTCATATTATAGCAAGGCATAAAAAGTCATAAAAACTACATATTATAATAAGGCATAAAAAGTCATTGTATAGTAAGGCATAAAAAGGCTTAAAAAGTCATAGTATAGTAAGGCAAAAAAGGTCATAAAAAAAGTCATAAAAACTACATATTATAGTAAGGCATAAAAAGTCATAGTATAGTAAGGGATAAAAAGTCATAAAAACGACATAATATAATAAAGCATAAAAAGTCATAGTATAGTAAGGCATAAAAAGTCAAAAAAAGTCATACAATAGTAAGGCATAAAAAGTCATAAAAACTACATATTATAATAAGGTATAAAAAGTCATAGTATAGTAAGTCATAAAAACGACATATTATAATAAAGTATAAAAAGTCATAGTATAGTAATGTATAAAAACATAGTATAGTAAGGCATAAAAAGTAATAAAAACTATATATTATAGTAAGGCATAAAAAGGCATAAAAAGGTCATAGTATAGTAAGGCATAAAATGTCATAAAAACTACATATTATAGTAAGGCATAAAAAGTTATAGTATTGTAAGGGATAAAAAGTCATAGAATAGTAAGGCATAAAAAGTCATAAAAACGACATATTATAATAAAGCATAAAAAGTCATAGTATAGTAAGGCATAAAAAGTCATAAAAACTACATATTATAGTAAGGCATAAAAAGTCATAGTATAGTAAGGCATAAAAAGTCATAGAATAGTAAGTCATAAAAACTACATATTATAATAAAGTATAAAAAGTCATAGTATAGTAATGTATAAAAACATAGTATAGTAAGGCATAAAAAGGCATAAAAACGTCATATTATAGTAAGGCATAAAAAGTCATAAAAAGTCATAGTATAGTAAGGCATAAAAGGTCACACAAATGTCATAGTATATTAGGGCACAAAAAGTCATGAAAACGTCATATTATAGTAAGGCATAAAAAGTCATAAAAAAAAGTCATAGTGTAGTAAGGCATAAAAACGTCATAGTATAGTAAGGCATAAAAAGTCATAAAAACATCATAGTATAATAAGGTAAAAAGTAATAATAACCACATTATATAGTAAAGCATAAAAATGTAGTAAAAAATTCATAGTATAGTAAAGTATAAAAACATCATAGTATAGTAAGGCATAACAAGTCATAAAAACGACATATCATAACAAGTCATAAAACCGTCATAATATAGTAAGGCATAAAAAAATCATAAAAAAGTCATAGTAAAGTAAAGCATAAAAAAATCATAAAAAAGCCATAGTATAGTAAGGCATAAAAAGTCATAAAAACGACATATTATAAATAAAGCATAAAAAGTCATAGCATAGTAAGGCATAAAAAGCCATAGTATAGTAAGTCATAAAAAAGTCACAGTACAGTAAGGCATAAAAAAGTAATTGTATAGCAAGGTATAAAAAAAGTCATAGTACTCACGGTGACATTTTCATGGGATTTTTCAACAGCATTTAAACTTACTTATACATACTTTGATATGTTCAGCATTTTATGACTTCTGCTAACAACCTGCTAGACTAAAATGCAGACTGTGGACTGCTAGACCACAGAAGGGGGAAGTCAGGGTTAGCTTGCTATTTAATACTAGCTACCATGATTAAATAACATTCGTTGACATTTTTCTTGTGTCTTCAAGTACCACCGTGCTATTCTCAAATGACGTGAGTGTCCAGACAGCCCCTGCCCTTTCAGTCAATCAAATGCTAGTACGCCTAAAATTGGTTGTCTTGGAGACGTAGCCTCTTGGAGGGCACATTGCAACGATCTAATATGACTTCCTTCCAAACATAAAGTTAATGATTTCACTCAGATATTGGTAGGGACAATTCTGTCCTCTGAAAATATTGTCTATATTGTCCACATGCAAACCTACGCCCTTGGCTGAAACATGCCTTTACCTAGAGACACAAAATAGGGGTTCTATTTCAAAATTGATGACAGAGGAAATGACATGTACAATTCCACAACTTCAGACTAATTCTTCATGTCTCTGGATGGATTGAATGATGGATTTATTGAAAGTGATTAAGCGTTGGGCTGCAGTGATTGGCTGACTTCAGATTAATGGACTGTTCCCCTCACAGCTGAGTGAAGCCATATTAAAGCTGACAGGGCTGTAGTTTAACTAAACGCAGGAACGCTGTGTAGCAGACAAATTGACATTTTTTTGGATAAAACATACCCTCTGTTTCCCGAGGCTGTGCTACACTGAACATCACACCTACTTTCATAATCTACGGATCACTGCATCAAAGTGTTGTATCAAAAGAAAGACGACTGAACACTGGAGAGCAGAGTAGAGTGGAGCTGTGATCCCCGTATAACAGAGGGGGAACAGAGCAGAAGCAAGGAGCATGAAAGAAAAGAGCAGAGCATAGCAAAACAGTCAAAGTTTTTTCATATGGAGGTAAAAAGACGTACCGTGCTGAAACTGAAAGTTGAAGTGATTAGAGGACAATCTGAAGTGTGTACTGTATCATACCTGTGGTAGATGGCGGCGCCGGTCAGCACCATCGAATAATCGTTGGTCCATTTGGATGTGTAGCCCCAGCGCTCTTTGTTGCTGTCCCAGAAGTGGCTGCGGGCAGGGTAACCAACGATGCGCTCTGGGAAACTCTGCCAGACAGTGAAGGCAAAGTCCACCTAGTCAGAGAAAGATATAAAGTTTACATATCATGATGCAGAAGATGGTATTTAGAACATTTATTATATGAGTAATGGGTACCACTTTCTAACCCTCCTCCAGCAGGATATTTAATTGATCTTTTTAGATCAGACTGGTGCAAAGTGGTTACCAACGTATTTTGTCAGATGAGCTCAAGCACCCTTTCATCACCACTGTCATTTATTTCAACCATCATTCATCAGTGTTAGCCTTCTTTTTCAACCACTTATTCATTACCTTAGCTATTTCAGCTGTACATTACTTTTAGCTGACTATTTTCAGCATTCATTTTTTACTTAAACCGAAGTATCTGAACCACATATCCATTATTTTTGGCTATTCCACCTAAACCAGCAACCATTTTTTAATGGATTGCCAATATTGACAACTGCACTATTACCAACATACAAAGTATGGACCAGCCAGAGGGATTTTTCTCAACCTGGCAACTACTCTCATAACTGATCTTATAACTCATATTACATAATATTTGCTGCCTATACTAAAAGAAGTCCAAAAAATTTAAAACTAAACAAGATGAAACTAGCAAGAGATTATTCCTGACATATTCTGGAGGACAAAATGTTGAGAACTAAAACTTGCTTAAGATAAATTTTATTAAAAATATGTCATTTTTGAGTGTCTATTTATAGTACATGTTGTGTAAGAAAAAAGACTGAGAGAAGAAAAGAGAGTGACTACGGGGAGAACTGTGCACTCAAACACACTTTAGTGAAAATACAAAGGCAAAACCTCATCAAATACAAAGCAGTCTTTCCTAAGCAGCTGCCTGCAGCAAACTTCTGTGGCGGTGATCAAAGCATTCAATCAAATAATTAGATGAAAACATCACAGAGGCCTCAGTGGCTCCACAAACAGCCCACTCTGCATTATACCACAATTTACAGCATTATCCTGCACTGAGAGGGTGCTTATATTAATGAATACTTAAGTCAAAAACTACCATAAAACATAATAAACATTATTCTGAGGTCCCAAAGGAAAAGAACAAAAGCGCTGACTCTCTTTTGCTCTTTCGCTTGCAGTGAAAAAAGAGAGGTAGTTCAATGATATCACAGTCACAGGAAAAAACATTTTTTGATGGTGCGTTGCTGTTATAGATCTACGTACTTTCCAATTGAACCAGGATATTGGTGTCATATTCAATTATATTCAAAGGAAGGATTGCTCAAAAAGTGCTCAGACTTCTATCAGAAGAACTTTTATTGTGAAGGACAGTTCTCTTCCTCACCATCTTCACTTAAAAAGGTGAACAAAGCTGAGTAAAAGAAGGACAAAACAAAGATTTTGTTCTTGGTGAGAGGCCAACATTGCCACTAAAGTCACTTTTCAAGCACTTTTAAATGACGGGGAGTCTGTTCAGAGATCTGTCATGGTATTTTAGTCTTAATTTTTTCCTAACTTGCACTGGCATTGATGTTGCGTTGCTTATAAAACTTTGGGGATTCTTTTTGTTCGTGAACCAAATGTCTTCATGGGAGAAACACGGGTCGATTCGGTTTTTTGGGGCTGGATCCTCCCTTCACTGCCAGCTCTGCTTTGCCATCTTGATCCTCCACACAAACAGCCTTTATGAGATCTAATTCTACACTGTTCAAAGCAGCATCTGGCTTCCCATGGTGCCGCGCCAAAAACGTGTCCCCGGGAAAAAAAAGAGCAACAGTCCCGACAGCATGTGGAACAAAAATGCCCATACCAGTGCTGTTCTCGAACAGGGGATTGGAGAGGTACAGTGTGATTACATGCGCCAAAAGTGTGAAGTAGAAAATGGAAAGAAAGGGAGGGAATAAAATGGAGGCAGAGAACGGAAGGCAGATGCAGAGAGGGAAAAAGTAAGGCTCTGGGAGTGAAAGTTAGAGTAGTTTTAAGAGATTTAAGGATTGAGCTGCAGAGCGATAACTTGAAAACACCAGGGACAAAGAGATAGAAAGATTAAAATAAAAGAAGAAGAGAAAATGCAATCAGAGAGTTGCATTTGGTACAAGAAGAAAGTTTGCAACTTTGTTTTGTCTCAAGGGGACCAGACTCCGGAGACAGAGAGGAGGCAGGCAGATAGAGAAAAAGAATAGTTTTCTATTCTACTTTATTATATTAAAAGATACCTCTGTGGTGGACAACACTGTGTCTTCATCCAGGCTGAGGACTGCGTCGGTCACTATGGTCTCGTAGGGCAAGAAGCGGCTGCTCATCACCTGCAGGGGGAGACACAGAGAACAGAGGGTTATAAAAAAAAGACAGTACAAATGGTTACAAACACATAATTAGAAGGAAAACAGTTGGATTCTCTTCAAACAGCAACAAATCATGATTATTTGGTTGGATGGAGCACATTAAAATGGCTGAAGGAACAAATAAAAAACTGGCTGTGGGAAACATCTGAAAAACAAAGCCTTTGTCATGGACCAAAGTCTTGGACGTGTCCCTTTTTTCATTACACAGCATATTTTCCAAAATAACGGTGTGGAGGTGTTAATTCACAGATGACAGCTTCCGTTGGACTTGATTGAAAATGATATCAATGTATCCAATTATTAGACCTAACATCAGTGGATGGTTGCATTATGTCCACAAGCTAGCTGCTAACTTCGACTGTCTGTCCTTTGGTGCTCAGCAGGTAGCATACAGTTGGTTTTTTGAACTTCTTTTTCTGACAACTGCTGCCTAATGTGGCTAAAAACGATGCTATAAGAGAATGAGAGTGAAGCAAAACTATAAAGTTGAGGACCAGAAAGCCAAAACAATGAGCTCAAAGATGCTAAAATGTTCAGTAGAGCTGAGGTGGGCTGCACAGGGGGAGTGGGTATGTCACTACACTTGAACCCTTTCTCATTAAAAGTGGTCATATCTCATGTTAAAAATTAAGCTTTAAGGTGGAGCCCCACCACTCAAAGCTCACGAGTTGGAGAGTAGTTCTACTGGTAAATCGAGAACTTCCCCTTATGATGAATTGGGGAATAAAAATTCCTTTTGCTTCCAGTATCTACTGTATGCATTTTTAATGGTTCCTCCCAAATTCATTGCGATTCAGGGGAGACAACACGCCACGACATCCACAAACAGCAGCACAGAGAAAAGAGGAGAAAAGCCAATATCCTACTCTTTACTGCATGCTGCTCCCCGTTGTTTTCAACAGTGATAGAATGCTGATGCAGGTTTCCATTACTGCTGCAGAGTTGTCTGTCTCTTTTAGATCAATACAAACCCATAAATGCAGACAGACACATACAGCGTGAGTCATGTGTCCTACATATGGCACAAATTTACTTTTTTTTTTTTTCTTCCTCCACTGTTGAAAACAGAATAAGTATATTTAATGGTGGATGAAAACCAAACTGTAAAACACATGACAGTCCTTGAATATTTACTGGAAGCAGAAAGAGTGAAGGTGGCCAGGGTCTGGTGGGTGGATGGAAAGATCAATGTCTTGAGGATATTTAGATGGGAAGTCTTTGGTCTGTTGCTGCGATGAAAGGCGCTCGGATGAGAGAACAGCGGCTTCTTGTTGACAAGTTGTGTGTGTTGTAAACTGGATGTGTGCTCGAACCCGAACCGCCTCCCACACAAAGAAGAAACATCTAATGAATACATAGCTTTAATGGATGTAGACACACAATACCATACATGTATGCGCGCGTGCGCGCGCACACGCACACGCACACACACACACGCGCCTGAAAAGCCTGGTACTCAGTTATTCTGCACAGCTCTGAAGGTCAGGCCTCTGTAAGAATAGTTGTTTCTTTTAAAACACCACCTGCACTGAAAAGCCGTTACATTTACATTTAAGAATAGTCGGTGATGACCTCTTTTCTCTATAAACACCTGGCATTGTCTGCCTGCTGCGCTCCAGCAGGGTGACCTCACTCCCAACAGGTCTTCATCACTCCTACGGCTGAGGGCAGCAACACAACACCAAGAAAAATGCAAGAATAGCTTACGTGGCTGCACTGACAAGCTGTGTAAAGCCTGTTATCCGTTCTAGCACCGCAACTAATGATTACCTTTATTACCAATAAACCGTTAACTGTGTAAAATGTCACTGAATGGTGAAAAACGTCTATCACAGATTCCCAGAGGCCAAGGTGATGTCTTCAAATTGCATGCTTTACATGACTGACAGTCCAAACCTCAAAGATTTTCTCTTTACAATGATGAAAAAGGAGGTGTTGAATTCAGTTTATTAGAAGTGCAGTATCTTGCTGCAAGCACCAGAGCCTGCAACAGTCCAAAAGAAGGGGAGTCACATCACCTCAGACAGTTACATTGTCAGTGATTCAACTAATCCTTAAATTAACTGATGCTGTAATGATCGTAGGTGTTTGCGATTTGTCTCCCTTTGTTCACGTCGAACAAAGGTCCATGACTAAAACTCTGCCTTTCTAACGCCTTGCTGACATTGTGCGGAATTTCAAACTTCAAAGTTCACATTATAATAATCTAGATAAAAGCAGCAATTTGAAAAACCCGAGCAAGCAAACAATTTCTTTCTTATCAATGACCGATGGATTAATTAAATGATTAATCCAAAAAAACAAAAAGCAAATTCAAATGTATTTATTTATTTTATTAATTGTTTGATTCAACAAAAATCTTTATGGGATCAATAAAGTTTCATCTCATCTCTCATAAAAATATGTATTTCTTCAAATTATATTTCAGACTAATTTAGAAACATAAATGAAGAAAAGCGGACTGAACTTACATATACATAGATTTATTTTAATGACCAACACCATTAACTAGCAACATTTTTATGCTGTTTAAAGGGCTTAATTGACAAACAGCTTATCTTAATAAGACCAAGGTTGAAAAATACTGAGTATATACTATTCTGTATCATTTCACCCAGGTTTTCCATTGTGAGATGATGTGTTACCATTTAAACGAAGAGATGCAAACCAGACTTCAGGCTCTACAACCACATGTCATTCTGTGGGGAACATAAAAGTCTGTAGAAAATTTCAAGGAAATCCGTCCATTAGTTATCAAGACATTACACTAAAGTCCACAAATGTGAACCTCAAAGTGGCACCAGAGGAAAAGCCAGGGGATCATCAGGGTTATTAGGGTACGTCGCCAGGGAACCATGAATGTCTGTACCAAATTTTGTGCGTCTGTCCAGTGGATGTTGAGATATTTCACTGGATAATAGTGACAACGGTAGCCTGCTGGCAGCAGGGGATCACCAAAGTCTGTACAAAAGTGGCGGTCAGAACAACAGACCAATCAGCCATTCAAAAAAACAAAAAAACAAAAAAAACATACTGTCTCAACAGCTTAAATTGGGATATTGCTCCCACTTCAGCCCACACAGTGCAGCGCTGACAGTGCTGTTGAGGCTGATGTCAGCTGTCGGTTCGGTCAAGTGCCATCTACTTCTCCTCTCTCCGAAAACACTCCAGAGGCAACAACGGCGGCCGAATGTTTTGACTGTCGCTCATATTCTAACAGGGTGAAAGAGCCGATGTGCGCGAGTGACAGTTGTGTTTACGAAGGAAGGAAAGGAGAGACAAAATGAGAGAAGAGAGGAAATAGGGGAGGCGGTACCCCTCCCTCTCATCAATACTGCTGTAATATCCTGTCGGCATGAAGAGAAAAACAAAACAATCCCAGCTCCGCGCTCCATGTTTTCCTTCTTGTTTTCTACCAGAACATGTAAGAGAGAATACCAACGTACTACAGGACGAGAGAGAACAAGAAAGGACACAGGAAGGGTGAAAGTGACAGCGGGACAAACAGCAAAAAGGAGAAAGACACAGGGAGAAAAAGAGGATGATGGGCTGGTGAAACCCCCAGATGGTTTGTTATGTTAGAAGTGCAACATATAAGCCTGGGGCTTCCTGGTGCTCTCCAGGAATGTGAGCTCTTACAGCAGGAATCTGCCTCCAGCACTTCACCTCCTCTGTAAAGGACAGCAGCAGAGGAGACTTGACGAGCAAGGACAGAGGAGGACCACCAGTGTGTGTAAACCATATTAAGCGCCGCTGGGATTCTCGCACGGCTTAAACCAACAGTCACAAACCAGCTTTTTGGCCACAGTGCGAGAGAGGCAGAGAGGATGACAGAGGGAAGGACAGAAGGGGGAAAAGAGGGGTTTTGGTTCGAGGATAAGATTGGTGTTATTCTGTGTTTTTTCTTGTATTGTCAACAAATCCCATGAAAAGACCAACGCTAACAATGCAACCATGTCTGTGTGACTCAGCCCCGAGCTCATTTGTTCCTCCTGAAGATGTAAATCTTTAGAAACAGCTCACATATAAATAGTTTCATTTAAAAAAAAAAAAAAAAAAAAAAAAAAAGGTCTGTAATTTATCAAAACAGCTGGGCACTGTAGTTTTCAGTAAACATTGCTCAAACAGGAGTAAATAGTGTATTATTGTGGACTATTTTCATTGGTGGATTAATACACATTTGGAGCCCTTCTGACTATTTACAGCAGCAGAACAGTGCGTGTATTGAATGTGAATAAACTACAATGCCCCATGTTCATCACAAAGAAGGAACATGTCGCCCCATGCAAAACCGTGGCTCACTGATGTGTTGGTTATAACTGCTGTAAAACAAATGGAGCTTCATTACGCAGAGGACTAATCTCTACAACCAAAGTAGCGAGTGCAAAGTTAGCATGACATATGCAATAGTTGGCCTCGAAACATTTATCAGAGTGAGGCTGTAAAACACTGAAAAAACTTCCTTAAGGCCTGTTTTTTCTTTTCATCAGTTTTGATTTCAATGATTGAAGTTGATCTATTCATCCAGATGTCATGTTGCCACACACTCAAAACGTATGCTTCTTGCTGGTTGAGCAAATAAAATATATAAAGTCGGACATAAAAAAGGGAGGAAGTGAAGGACAGTCAAGGCTGTAACTACAGTACCTTTGAGGACACTGATGTTACGTCTGTATTTTTAGAAACCTGTAGGGATGTTTCCATTATACAGCTATAAACTTACACATGCTGGGTTTTTGTAGGCTGGGGTTGGTATTTTTAGAATCATAATTTTAGGTCAACAATAAATAAAGGAATTGTGAAAGAGCTTTTATTCCTGGCTTTGAGTAAGACTTGAGGCTTTTGTATTTGGAAATTATATTCGCAGAAAATAAGATTGAACTGCTTACTGAATTGATAAAATATGAGAAATCTACATAATTGTAAAAATTAGGGAGAAGGAGGTGCCTTGTGGGAACTTGTGAGGATGCAGTGATAAAGAGAAGGAAAGAGATGATGAAAGAAAGAGAAATGATAACGAGAGGATCTGTGAGTGAGGAAGAGGATGAAAGAAAAAGAGGGGATAAGGAATAAAGTGGCAGGAAAAAAGGCAGAGGGATGAAAAACATTCCCTCTGTCTCTCCCTCTGTGGGGTGGAGGAACACAGCTTGGCTCGCCACGGTAAACATAGAACCCGCCACAACCACAACAAACCACAGGCTGCCTGGCACACAGACACACACACAGACACACACACACACACAGACACACAACGTCAGTGCTCTAAGCCTGTTCTGCTCGCTTTTCACGGACACACAGTGACACACAGAGCCCTCCCGCTGTGATTGACAGCTTGGGAGAAACCACTCAGAGCCACGGGGAGAGGTAAATCATAAACCCAGCCTACCGCCGGGTGACTGACACTGATGTGAAAACCACTTCCTGTGATTGGCAGGTGAAGTTAAGTCCTCATGAGCGAAATGGGGAGACGACAGCGGTGAATGAGTCTGATGTCTCGGAATACAGATGAGCAACCAGATCCCGTTTTCCCTCTCCTCAAAAATAACCTTAAATGTGAGCTTGGAAATTGTCAAACTAAGCTCAGATCAGCGTTAAGAGAGCAAGTTGCACCCTCTGTGTCTGACCTTTGACTTGTACAAGGAGAGGTCACAGGGAAGTCAAGATAAACACAGCAGCCCCTCCACAGAGCGTAAAAGCCTAATAAGGCTGTCATAATAAATGCCACTGAGGCATGCTCATAGCTCAGGGCTCTGGTTTATGTCTGGTTGAAGGGTTAACTGACAAAAAGCAAAACACACAAAAAAATAAATGTTTCTCCAATGACAGTGCCAGTCATACGAACAGAAGAAAAAACTAAATATTTCTCAACTGACATGCTGACAAAATTGATATAATATGCACATCGGTTTTTTCCAGAACCTCTGAGTCATATTTAAACCTTGCTCACACTGTAGTTTGAAGGGCTTTTTTTCCCTAGTTACATGAAAAATATTCTGAGAAGATTTAAGAATTAATCACATTAAACTGAATATCTTTGGGTTTTTTGATTGTTGCTCAAACAAAACAAGCTATTTAAAGACATCACCTCGGATAAGCATTTGTTCATTTCACTGTTCTCATTTTACAGACCAAACAGTTAATCGACACATCGACAAACCAATCAGCACATAATGAAAATGAGGTGTAGATGCAGTCCTAAAAAAACAAAAATCATTAATTCAAATATAGATTAGGTAAATAATGAGTTTTAAAATGGCTGCATGGACGACATGCTAACATTAGCATTGACAGCTGTTCACTTTCCAGTCTTGCCAAGAGCTTCAGCCATTAATGTATTTACAATACAAGAGGTTATAATATGAGCACGACTACCTCTTCAGAGCAGCCTGGACGCTACAGCGACTCGGTATCGGAAAGTGATGAGACAGGCTGACTGAGCCAGAGCTAACTGGTTAGCGTGCTAACTTCAGAAGAAGAAAAGAAGTGACAGAAATAGAAGCAAAACAAAGGGATTGCTTTCAATTGCTGGACACAGTGTTGGCGAGTAAAGGAATGAAGTTTGATGCTGAAATTGCAGCGTTTCTTCTAGACTGGTCAGTAAACATGCAAACATTGGTTATATAGTAGGGATGGGAAAAAATCTGTTCGGTTCGCTTGTCTCGGTTTGGGGCATGTGTGTATTGTTTGCTTCAGGGCATGCGCAAAAAAGCCTTGCGCCAGTAACGCAGTGAAGTTCTTTTTTCATTTGGCACAGAGGTGGTGGGTCTAAGTGTCGAGTCCAGCGGCCAGGTCAGTTGTGGAAATGTCAAGCGGAAAAAGACAAAGGAGGCCCAGAGTCAGAGGATGCGCCAGCAGCACCGTTTCAGTCTGCTGTGTGGAACATTTTTGGATTTAGTGCTACCTATGATGAGAAAGTGGTAGATAAAACCGACTGTGTGCAAGCACTGTGCAACACGTGTTGCTCACGCTAGCGGCAACACGTTAGCTCATCTATGGAGACATCACTCCAGTGTGTCAATTCAATGTGTCAAGGAGGAGAGAGTTGGTTAGGAAAGAACAACTTCTACTCCCTGCAGCTTTTAAACAGCCTCTCAGTGAAGAGTCAGACAGGACAAAATGCCGCGGTGGAGGATGCGGAATTTCAGCATATGATTCAAGTACTCGAACACGGTTATTCCCTGAACTTTATGAAGAGACACGACGAGGAATTGTCAAAGAGTTGTCCGACACAGCCTACGTAGCTGTTACTACTGATGGATGGACCTCCAGGGCCACTGAAAGTTTCCTAACCGTGACTGCCCATCACATTACTTCAGAGTGGGAGATGCAAAGCTCTGTTTTGCAGACCCACCCCCTTTTGCTGTACAAAATCTCACCTAGCTTTAACCTAAGGCTGTCACAATGATGTGCCTAATGTCAAACTGCCTCATTCCTTCAGTTTTTGCATGACGACATGACATGTCCTTGAGAATATCTGATTTATTTATTTTTTAATTGTAAATGGTGGATTATTAGGCTATTTATTTTATGATGATGTATGGTATTTCTGGAGTGTGTTAAAAAAAATAGAAAAACAACAACATACAGCGAACCAAACCTCAAACGGTGACCCCAAAACTGTGATACAAACCGAGCCATGGATTTTGTTCCTCCCCCTACTATGTAGCAATAGCAAAACTTACAAACAGCTCCTTTGAACACATCAAGAAAAATCAAACCTCAAACATAATTAAATATATCCTTTAAGTTCTCTGCAAGGCATATTTGTTCTGCATATTATTACTGTATATTACAACTCAACTGTAATTTATTTCTCCAGAGAGATTTTTGTCACTTCTCTCAGTTAATTAGATATTTAGTTATGACTAACATAAAGAATAAACAGCAATAAATACATTAAAATAAAAAAATTCTACTATGCATATGCACTCACCCATTATTGCTTCCTTATCTTCCCTTACAATATGCATTAGCCTTTCAGCCATGTATTTTTTTTTTTACCACTGTATATTATTCCCATTACTGAGCTTTAATTAAAACCACACAAACTGTCCTTTAATGGAATCAGTGCAGCACAAATCGAAACTCATTAACTCCCAGAAACTCTCAGACTGAATAAAATGTGCCAAGATACACTATATTTACAGTTTGAGAATATGCATAAGATGAGCTATGTAATTAGGGATGATAGTGATCACAGAGAGGAAGAGTGTGTGCGTGTTCCAGCTCACCTTGTTCTCTCCCTCAATGACGATGACTGGCACTGTGGTGGCAGGCCAGCGGTGCTTTGCAGGGAGAGGCTTGTCACAGTTCCACAGGACAATGATCTGAAAGAAAGAACACAGAAAGGTCTTATTACCGCCACCAAATACCTGCGCTGCATCTAATTTGATTTCCTCTAACCAAAACAACTCACAGCACACTACCCAGCTTGTTGCTGAATCAACCCACTGAACATGTGACATTTACACACTCTGCGGCCAGCAAATGTCACCTTATTACAGGCTGATTGAACGTTAAAGAGCCAGAAGGGCAACTAAAGTGATAAAATGTTTCCAATTATGTTTCCAGAATGGTTTGTACAATTCAGTCCATAACCAACCAGCCACACTGTCAGGTCATATTTCTATAACTATTGTACAACATGTTGCTGAACACATTCTCCAGCCCACATTGTCTCCAGACTCCATCTCCAATCGGGTGATGTTTTACATTAAGAAGACACACTTTCTGGCCACAGACATATCATGTTTTATATGACTCGCACTGCCGCTCAGTGACCTGCGGGTCAGCCGACATGGAAATGTCACATGACGTTAACCTTCCCCATTGACTGTGCTGTGACAGCAGACCTCATTAATGTTTGATGAGAAACACACACATATACACACACACACGACATGACTCCTGCCTGACCTTACATGCATTTACACAGCCCGTTCTTCTCACGCATATTAAATTTTATGTAGTTTAGGTGACACAATCGCTGTTCGCTAATTCCTCCGCGACACAGCAATTGTCTAATCATAGCTTAGCAGCTGTAACTCACATGCTGAATCGACGTGCATGTGGCAGCAGACAGAGGAATTATTCTGAATTTAAAGAGTGTTTTCTCAATGGATTAAACAGTAAACTGAGAGGGATGCATCAGCATCCAGTCCTGTACGGTTCAGTTGCTGTGTGTCAGCTAACCTCTGCCCTGCTGAAACGTCCTTGAACGAGTCAGTAAATGAATCCATCCCAGTTCCACTGTGCAGAGCAGCTGCAGACACCATGCTCCGAACCACAAGAATTTCCCTGCCGGGATCAATAAAGTTTCACATTATTTTGACATTAATTATGTCACACACAGTGGTTCTCCTTAGGGACTCTGCACCCTGACTGGACCTGCCAAATTATAAGCTGAGAGCCAATTGGATGTCTGTGTTAAGGAGTCCCGAAGGTGTGACTGCAGCAGCTGTGTGTTTGTGCGAGTGAACTACATGGAGGATGTCACTTGTATAAGAAAAGAAAATAGACATAAATACATACAGGTGTTTGATGAATTGCAAATTTACATCCTCACCATATGAACGCAGATACATCACAAAACAAGCATCGTTCATGAGGCTGTATCTGAGCGTTCGTCATTGCAAGACAACAACAGGTATACAGCCTGGATCCCTGCACACACAATCGCAGCTGAGGAACACGTTAATCCACTATTACAGGCTTCTATTCCTGTTTGATTAGAAAGACAGATGGTGTCTCCGTCAGCTCACCAGCCCTCCTCTGGGGGCTGATGGTAGCATTGTGTATGTATGCCTGCGTGTGCGGATGAGGATAAGTGAGGAAACTGTGGATGTATACGCAGCACGGGTGGAAGAGACGCTTCCTTCGCGAGTGTGCGGGGAACACATTCACACGCGAGCGCACACACACACACACACACACACACACACACACACACACACACACACATGCAGCAGGAGGTCCACCGTGTCAGAAAGCGCTTCAAAAGCTTTCTTGCGTCCAATTTAGCCTCCTCCACCCTTCTGTGCTCCTTCAGTCTAACTTCCATTAATTTATTTATATCCCTTTCCTCATCCCATCCACTCTTACCCCGCCCCACTTCACCTCTTTTCTGTATGCTGAGAGTGGAAGAAAACACCACGGCTGTGTACCTGCCTCTCCATTTTGCATGCACAGCCTGCAGACTGCAAACACAAAAGCACTTCTATAAGAAATAAGAAGGCAGCAGAGTTTACTCATCCAACCTGCTGCGATGAGACAGAGACTATGTTTCTGACTTAAAGTGAGCTGATACTGGGATGTGTGGCTGGGTTTTAGATATCAAACCTCAGCCTTTTGTATCGACTGAAATGTGTTTGTACTGACTGCAGGAATAAACCGCTCACTCATCAGCTTTATTTATTTTTGATCGGGCGAGTGTGAACCGAAACAATGTCCACTCAAGGTGGCTTACTTGTTCTAGAGAGCTTCGACGGTTTCACGTGGTCTTCATCAGGGCATGAAGTTTGCTCAGCTGTCATGGAGCTGTAGATTTTCCTGTCCATGTTAACTTCCACTCAAGGTCCACTTATTCACTTGTTCCAGAGCTTTTGACCACATCTCCACACTGAGTTAGGGGACCTTTAATGGAGACTGTTTTTTATTGAGGCAAATTTTCACACTTCAAAGTCAGTTTAATAGTAATGAGAAGTACGACTCAGCCTGTTATAGAATTATAGAATAATGGTCCTGGAGGAGCTTTTCCAGTTCCTGTTTAAAGATTTGCCCATTTATCAGGCAGGAAAGGTCTAACAAAAAGATTTGCATTATGGGAAGTGTAGGATCCATTGCCCTGTTAACATTTGAGAATTTGGCTTCTTTTGCTTAATGGAAAAAGGGTTTTGTAAAAAAATAAGTTTATATTCCACAAAATAAGGTATTAAACAAAGAATTTAAAGATTTTTCTTATTTTTTGGGGAATCAGAACTGGTACCATCGTATTAACACTAGTAGCAAACATTTTCAAACACAGGGATACACAGAGAGTCCACATGTGAACCACTCACACGGACAGCATGTACACTAATACACACACAGACAACCTCAGACACAAAATAAACACACATACAAGCACCTTGCCTACATAAAACACACACACTCATACTGTATAGTACATGGCACTCACACGGAAATGTATCACTCCTACACAAGACACAAACTCGCTTACTCATACACTCCACTGGCCAAACAAACAAACAAAGACACACGCATACACACCCACACACTCACTCACTCACACGCACACACACACACACACACACACACACACACACACACGCGCACACACACACACACGCACACACACACACACACTCACACTCACATAAAAAAAAGCCATTGGGGAGGAAATTCCATTTCATTTCCCACACTGGTAAGGAGCAAGCAGGGGAATCAATACATGCCGTCTCCAGCTGTGCTTAAGGGGGTTTCGCTGCCATGGAGACAGATGTAGCACCGCTACAAACTGCCGCTCTAATTCAATCCACCGCAGTTAACACACCCGCACGCACACACAGGATGGAGGATGAGCTCTGTTGTTGCTCTGGTTGGAAAATGTGATCGCAAAACAGCCGTATGAGCCACGCAGTTCAGGGAGAGTCACAAGGCGGAGATCAGTATCCGGGGGTGCTGCAGTGAACACACACACACACACACACACACACACACACACACACACACACACACACACACACAGACACACACACACATCCTTTACCTGTGCACAGTACTGGGACTTGGCCACAGCTGCCAGGAGCTTGAGTATGGGCTGGGACTGGGACACCAGAGGGGAGACGGCGTGGATGACCGCTGTGAACTTGGGGTACGGTTTAATGCCTGAAACACAACAGACAGACAACACTCACTTATTAAAACACTTCAACAAACCCAGAAAAACAACGCCGGCTGGAGCACGGCGAGCCGACTGTCAGCCGTCAATGCAATTTCAGGCTCTCTGAAGAGAATAAAGCCGGACGAGAACTGAAGGCACTCATTTCCAAACACTCCGTATCTATTTTCAGTGAAAGATGTTACTTGCAATGAGTCTGTCAGCGGTTCAAAAATATAGTTGATTTACATGTCAGGGGCGTACGTTTCAAGCCAGTATTAAACTATTCAACAACATTAATGTGTTTTGAAAATGCCAGATCTCTTGATCACTGAATATTTCATTTTGGAAACTCTTCAGCTGTATCTCCTACCCAATGAACAGACGACTAACTGCTGATGTGACTTTAAATTCAGTCTGACTTGATGTCGGAATAGAGTAATTGAGGCTGAAAATGAGCAGGAAATAAGATATTGAGCAAGACGGATCATAGAGGACGTCCAACTTTTCCTAATTTAAATCTAATCTAACCCAAACCAACAAAGCATGGCACGGAGGAGATAGCATTAGAGGAGTCTCCTTTCCGCCACTGAGCAACTTTTATGAGGAGGAATATACGTAGTCTTAAAACTTGGTAAACTATCCCTGTGATTTGTAATGAAAAAGTAAAGAGTCTGCAGAGTTTTTAAACACCTGGGATGTAAATTTGTAACAAGCTCATAAACAGACTTTCATGAAACATTGAACAAAACCTGGAGCAGAATTACTGTCATGCAGCTCTAAATTTTGGATGTGCATGCTGTTTTCTGCCTTTAGCTCATGATTCTCAGTGGCTTTTATCAAATCCCGTATCAGCACATTACACATCTCACCAGCTAAATGTCTGTAGCAACACAACAGGCTGGTTTGGGATTGATTCAGCTACTTGAGGCCGGTTAATACCCTCGGCCATGGCCAATACTGCAGGGCTGTTTTTATGGTTGGGGCTCGTCCCCTTAGTTCCAATTTAAAGAAATCTTAATGCTGAAGCACACACTGATATTTCACACTAGGTTAGGAACTGATTTAGAAAACAGTGTGCTGATAGCTTTATGGGAACAGTTATGGGAAGGCTGTTTCTTGTGGGTGCACAAAACTACACTTTTCTGAGTGTGGTTTGGTTTCTGACTTCCAGAAGAAATGAACTGGCCTGCACAGATCTGTAACCTCAACCCCACCCAGCACTTTTGGGATAAGCGGGATCATCGACCGCGAGGCAGATGTTATCACCTGACATCAGTGTCTGACCTCTCTGATGCTCCCGTGGCTGAACGGAAGCAAATCCCTGCAGCCTGGTCCCAGGCCCCCAGAGGAGTGAAAACTGTTACGGCAGCATATTAAAAAGGGATAGTTTGGGTTACTTGATGTGGGGTTGTGTGAGGTAGTCATGCAGTCATCCAGTGTATTACAACCTGCAGTAGCTTCCAATCTGCGCGCTGCCAGTTAGCACACTAGCAGAGCGATGTGCCGCTGCGCACAGGGCGCCCACCGAAACAATCCAATATCCGTTTAAATGTACGCTTCATGTAGAATATTTCCAGCACGTAATCTTCCCGTCAAAAAAACAGCACTTTCCTTGGGTACGACATTTGTCTCAAACGCTGTACTAGCGCATATCCTACGCACAAGCGCACATACAGCGCGCCCTCTATTATGCAGCCGCAGCCGCAGGTCTGCTGAGTGAATCAGAATTGGCTAAACTTCACTTTCTTTTGATGTGAAGATAAAGCGCTGAAAACATTTGGCATGAAACGTCCATTTAAACGGATACTGGATTGTTTGGGCGGTTGGTTGGTGGGCCGTCTTTTAAAAGTGTCTAAAACTGGCAGCACGCTAATACGAATCTACTGACTATGCATGACTACCTCATACAACCCCACTTCAAATAACCCAAACTATCCCTTTAATGTTTATGGTTGTGGAGTGAGATATCCGAACATTGCAGCTCTGGTGTCTACATACTTGTTTCCCTATGTAGCATGTACATGCTTTGGCAGATACAGAACGCAGTGAGAAATTGCAGCTATAAACATTTTTATTGGCATCGACTCTAATTTTTATTTCAAGTTCAATATAGTTTTGTTTTATGTTTTAATGTAATTATTATTTGAAATTACAATGATTTTCATGGTTAAAAATGTACTTTTTTATTTAGAGTAACTGTTATCTTTGATTGGTAGAGTTTATTAGATAACACAAGTACCATTTAATGCAATTCAATAGAACAGCTCTGCCACATCTTCTACAATTATGAAGCTTATAATGTTCAGTTTATGTTAAAACCTTTGTAGAGGTATTAATTAAGTTATATGCTTATTATAGAGGTCGTAATTAGAGGTGGTTTTATACTGCACTGCATTGTACTAAGGTGCTCAGTTCAACACCACTGCAAACTACAACCTCAATAATAAACATATAGTTAATTTGTTACCTCTCTGATACTGTCAGTCAAAACTGAACATTATTATCTTTGTAAAGGTGGAGGTTATGGCTGTTGTATTGGATTGCATTAGATTTTACGAGTGTAACAAAAAATCTGCTGTTATGGGATTTTTTTATTATTCTCAGCACAGATATTGTTTGGCTTCGACATCAAACTTCCATTTTACTGAAGCAACAAAAACAAACCCTGCTCCTGCTGTGTGTGTCTGAGTGTTAATATGCATGATGAGTACGTGTGTATGTGTGTGTATGTTTGTGTGTCTTGTTATTTGCTCTTGGAGAACAAGAAGAATTGTCACTTGGAAACAAACTCTTCTTCTTTGATTTTACTCATTTACCCATCAGCGACAAGCCACCTTGTCTCCTAAAAACCCATCCGTGTTTAATTGCTTCCTCTTTGACAAACAAATAAACTCGCCGCCTCTGTAATCCATGCCTGTCACCGTGCCCATCCACTTTAATATCAGCTCTCCACTCCGGGTGCTCCATCAACTGAATTTGTGCGCGTGTACCATTGTGCGTGCGAGTGTGTGTGTGTGTGTGTGTGTGTGTGGATGCTTGTGGTGGCGCTGGATGATGATGGAGTGAAGGCGTGAGGGATGGAGAAGCTCCTGGGTCACAGATATGTGGCGGGGGAGAACTCGGCGCTGCTGAACCGTAGCGGGAGGAATTGGCCTCGCCGTAGCAGCAGCAGCAGCAGCAGCCGTAGCACTGCTGACTCAAAAAGCAATGATGGACGGGCTGGTGTGTCAGCAGGACTAATACAAACATCCGTCAAAGGCCCAATCCTCCACTGCACTTGCTGCTAGATACAGTCGTTGGAAGAGGGCAGTAGATCAGGGGTGAAGGCAATATTTCTGCTGCTCAGACAAGGTTCCAAATCCACAGTCGCCGCTGGACGCAGCTCTGCAGAAAACTGTTTTCCTCCACAGAAACTGTGACAGAGTATTTGGCGGCAGCGTGATGGATGATGAGGAAACCTTTGTAGAAACTTTTCCTGATCAACCTTTATGGATCACTTCACTGCTACACAGGTGTGCGAGAAGCACGATTGCTGTTACGTAACAGCACTTTGTACGGTTTATGTAGTGTCTCTGTTTGTGTGTGGTGTGTGTGTGTGTGTGTGTGTGTGTGTGTGTGTGTGTTTGTTACTGACCCAGTGTGGCGTAGTAGAAAGGGAAGTCTCCCAGGTATCCAGAGTACTGCGGCAGAGCGAAGAGTCCCCCAGGGTGGCTGTTCCACATCAGGCTGCTCCTGGAGCCGTGCTCCAGCACACGGTCCTGGATGATCTGCACACAGGAAACAAGAGGAACACACAACAACACAACCAATTAATTACAAATAAGATCGTCTGACCGTTTTGTTTTAATTTAGATACAAAGTCTGGGACATGTCACATTAATTTGTTGCAGAGTTTTCTGCAACAGTTTTTTCGATTATAAAAACATCCCCTGTGGAGTCTCTGACCTCTGGTAGTGCTTTGTGTCGTGCATACGCAACCAAGGGCAACGCGATACACATCCCTGACAATGATGAGACATTATTTAACTGATCTACAGGGGGCAGCAATATGTCGAGAGAAGAAGCAATGCACCAACAAAAGCTGGAAAGAAGTGAACATGGATCTAAACAATGCAGGGTTTACAATGTTCAAAAAAAAAAAAAAAAAAGCAGCTTTGCAAATGAGGGAGAAAAACGCTTGAAGAAAACTTTGGCGAGTAACACTGAATGTGACTTTTGTTTCTAAGAAAACTCCATGTGGCACCTTTAAAATAAGTTTTCCCATGCAGTTAATTTGTTCATTGAAATGAGTCTTTGCCACTGCTGTCTTCACTGCAGTAACTCTGTGTCTCTGTATTGTATTTCTTCTACTGCTACTTCTGTCTACACAGCGCATAAGGCACTAGGTATTCTTGCTTTCCTGTCCTCAAAGAGATATATGTCTTCTGTAGCTCTTCCTGAAGTTTCTTCTTTTTAAATAATTGTGTTATATTTTTATTTTTTTATTTTTTTGGTCTTTTGGCTTCTGAGCCAGGGATCTAAGGCTGTCTTATGTTCTAAGACAAACTTGTGATTTTGGGCTTGATAAAAAAAGCCTGACTTGATCTGACTAACTGAAGACTATCCAGACTAATAATACCACACTTATTTTAAAAGGGTATTCCTGTGATTTAGTGTTGTAATTCCATAAAGATGGAGGACAGAAAGACAAGAAACAGATAAATATATATATATATATATATATATATATAGTCAAAATCAAAGCAGTAGAGGCAGAGACATGCTGACTTTTTGTTCCTGGTTTGGGTCAAGCTCCACTTTTTAGTGTTAGAGCGTCTCTGACTGGTAAAACCCCATCTTACACTTGCATTATTAGTCAGATCCACAGAGCTTCATTTCATATTCATTTGTCTTAATTTAGAAGCTTTCTTCAATGGAACAAATATCTCTAAATGCTGTATGTTATGCTGACTCACATTAAAAGACGATGCACAAGACGTGTAAGATAATCATTAATCAACACTTCGGTAAGGGAAGGAACAGATTATACTGAAGCTTACAAACTGTAAGAGGGGGGAAGCTTGATCTAACTTATGAAGATTTTCAAAGGGGCCTTTAAGAGAATTTACAAAGATCTGCGTTGCTTTGACAACCACGAAGTTCCTGTTGGACACACACTGGTGCCAGGACCAAACTTTTAATTACAGCACAGTCTCTCTAGGGCCTAAACCACCCTGCCATTTGTAAGGATTTCCCTTCCAGAGCCGTTCCGACTTTAAACAAACACAAGAACTACCTTTAGACAACACTCAACATTTCCCTCGGCTCACGGGGGACTCGTAAAAATCTGAATTATTTGCGCTGATAAAGGAACAAACGTTTGCCTTTGAGATTACGCCGGTTGAAATATTAAGGATTTGATCAATGAGCCTCGTAATCACACCTATAAAACATTTCACACTGTGAAATGAGTTTTCACACGGAAATGGCAAGAAGCAGATAGTCATAAATGTGAATGAATACCAACACCGCTAATGTTCCAACTTGCAATAACCCCATTTCAGATCAGAATAATATTCAGAGCGCTATTCAAAACTCAGCCAGTGAATTAGAGCAGGTGAGAAACTGTTATAAGAGCGAGTCTGCGGGCGCTGGATGAAAGTTAGACGCTAGCTGAGCTTTCCAAATGTTTGCTTTGTTACCACCTCAATAGCGGCTATTGATCGTGTCAGGAGTGAATCGCTGTGGCACAAAGCAGAGCTGAAAGAAATCAAAGTTATCGTGTAATATTTCCTCTGCAGACAAACCAAGCTCAGGTCTTTTTTTTTTTAAAAGAAATAAAAAACAGATCAGCGAGTCAAAAGGCATCTGCGCCCATCAGTTACTCAAAACATAAAGAAGGACAAAAAAAAAGAAAAAGAAAGAAGAGCCAAACATAGACAAAGTCATCAGCTGTGTCTTAACACCAATCATTCAGGCCTGCCTCGATCCTTTCTGTGCTCAAATAGAGAAGTCAGTCAAACGCTCAGACGTGCGAGTATTGTGGCACTATTTTTTCCCCCAGCTGCAGCTCGCCGCCAGCCTCTGCTGAGGAGGCAGAGCAGAGGAAAGAGATATTGTCGCCGTGCCCTTGAGCCATGCTAAATTGCTTCAGTAAAAACAGACACAGGTTTTGCGGTTGTGTTTTATGGCCGCAGTTGAATCGGGAGGTTGTTGTTGGCTTGGTCACTCAAAGGACGGATATATATACAAAGAGGTAAAGAGAGTCAGGTGGGCGATGGGTGGGCAGCTAATGGCTGGCTGAATTGTAAAATGTTAATAATATAGCCGGAGGGGGGTTACTGTAATAATACTGACAGAGCAACATTTGAATTTGTCATGTGGAGGCAGGGATGTGAGGAAAGAGGAAAAAAAAAGGACAGTGTGAGTTTTTTTTTTTTTTTTTTACTTTCCCAAGCTCTGTCCCTGAGGGTAGTTGATAACCATTTGCCTCAGCCGAACAGATTAACTCGAAATCCGTTAGCTTGTCTATAAAACCACTGCCCGCCACCTTAAAAACCCCGAGCCCTTTACACCTTATGAGGGGCAATTTTGCTCGCTTGGCTGCAGCTCCTCCCCCGTCGGCAGCCCTCAGTCGGGACATGATGGACGACTCAATCTCACCTCAGAACAGCCACAATCAACCAATTAGAGCATGATAGATAAATCCTGCTTCTCTGGGAGCACACTGCGAACTTGGCTTTAATAGGTGAGTTTAATAGGTGTACCAGCTCCGCAGATCCGGCTATATTGACCTTGTGATTGGTCGAAACGTGTCTGATTCCTGACAGGAAACGCCGCATGATAGGTTGAACTCGTGTTTCCAGCTTGCTTGCCATCTCTTCACACACACACACACACACACACACACACACACAGTTTGGAGTGGATGTGGGAAGTCATTAAAAACCAAGTGTGTTTGTGAATGTGTGCGAGGAGATTCAATCTGTCAAGATATCGGAGTGTGTGTCCGTGTATCATTACAGATCTGCAGTTAGGAGAGTGTGGGTGTGTGTGTGTGTATGTGTGTGTGTGTGGAGGGGGGGGGGGTAAAGGCGCGACAGGATGAATAAACCATGTCGCTCGTTATCTCGGGGGCTGCCACGACAGCAACGCCATTTACATATGTCACCCCTTCTCCTCTTCACCCTTTCTCCCACCACTCTTCCCCTTCTCTCGCTCTTTTTACAGGACAGTCAGTCAGGATTAAGCGTTTAGCCCTTGCTGAATTCAATGTGCAGACACACACACACACACGCACACAGTGAAAAACTACACACACACACACACTCACAAATACACAGTGAGTCACAGGCTTTCGCCGTGTCACCTTGCTCTTTAGTGCGGAGTGACAACATGTCAGCAAGGTTATGCCTGGGTGGTGCCTTGTGTATCTGGGCTGACACACCTTGACATATGGAGATGTGTTTCTGAATGTGTGTGTGTGTGTGTGTGTTTGTGTGTGTGTGTGTGTGCGTGCGCGAGGAGAGGGCTAGATAACAAACAGACCAGAGATGTAGAGCTGGCTAAAATCAGACAGACTCTAGACACTGAAGCCACGACCCATTACGTGCGCTGTGTGTTTGAGAGTGTGTAGGTGCCTGTGTGTGTGTGTGTGTGTGTGTGTGTGTGTGGAAAAAGTCAAATTCAGATGTAAGGTTTGGGAGGTTATACCGTAACTAAGACTGTAGCATCGAGGAGAATCTTGCTCCCAGGCTTAGCGGTGCAGTAAGAAAGGAAATTAAATGCGTGATGGGATACTTGGATGAGAGAGGAGGCTGAAAGAAGAAGACATTTGTAACCACAGCATGAAGCCAGCAGTGCACCCAGGTGTTATCCCTGCATCTATACACTACTTGTTTAAACTGAATAATGAGGGATGGGGATTGGATGGATGACTTGTTTTTTTTTTTTTTTTTCCAGTCACAAATTCGCTAAAGTGGGTTATTGTAAACAAAGTGGATGCACTTGATAATAAAAAGGTCAGAGGAAGGAGGGAGGCTTCTGAACTTAAAGTGATACTCCACCTAAATTTGTCTTGCGAGTATGAAACTTTCAGCCCCCGCAGGCCTGAATGGTGGCTGTAAAAAAAAAAAAAGTTTGTGGTTTTGTCCTTCAACGAGTGCAGCTGGATGGATTCCAATGGCGACCATCCACTTCTCCAAACACAGTTACTTTGGCCAAACTTTGGCGAACTTTACGGTTTCCATCTTCATCGTCACGCATGACCCTGTCAAGCTTGCGGGCAGGCATCGTTTCTCCCTCAAGCTCTATTTTTTTCATTCTCCACAACTACTTCTGGCACTTTTTAACTGCACAAACGAACATGGGCAGATTATGAGAGCACGCCCCCGCCAAATCCTCCTACATAGGAATCCCAAAATGACCCCTGGTTTAAGTCTTTCTGCGTCTCTTTGTGATTGTTTTCCATCTGTTTGACGCGTTTTGTGTCTCCGTTTGGTTGTCGTGCGTCACTCTGTGTTTGTCTCTGCCTCTCTTTCAAGTCATTTTGTGTCATTTAACTGAGCTCTATGAATTTCAAACAAAAAATATTGACAGTCACTTCATAAATTAGCTGTGGCCCAAGGGGGCCCCTTGACCTGCTGACCTTGTGCCCAGCAGGTTTGTTCAATAATGCATCCATGCAGACGAACGCAACATGTTGCAACTGCCTGAAACTTTTTTCTGTTATCCTCATTTCAACTATTCAACTATTCTAACTAAACGTCTAGTTTCTTTTTGTGGCAATAGGTTCTCCGCCTTGCCTTTGACCTACAAATACTTTTTCCTTTAGACATTGTTGGAAGACAAAGTGAACTACTTTGTTTCATGACTTCAGTTTTCCTTCTGAAAGACACTGATTTGAATACACAAAGCACAGAGATGGACTAAAGCGTTGTGAAAATATGCTGTTTGACAAGGTCACTATTGGAATCCATTGTAACTGACAAGAGTTGGCATTGATCAAACTCTCTGCTCTCAGTGAAGGACGACTACAAACTCTGTACAGCCACCCTTCACGCCTACTGAGGGCCATTGTTTGCTCCCACTTTAAGGTCACTGCTTTAGAAGCAACAGTAAAATACAGTTTATTATCTTACAACTACAACCACTACTACATTTCTAATACCACTGGTAGCACGATAAATCCTACCACTACAACTATCGCTTTTGCTTCTATCGACAATACTATTACAGAAACTGTGCCAACATATTGTTAATTGTCGAGATTTCAGGTTCAAAACATAAGCGCGAAACCCTTTGTTGTGCACTTTGAATAAAACAACAACAAAAAAAAACAGCCTTTGAGAAATTCTCTGTGAACATGTGCTGAAACTTCACTTCTGCTCTCTGTAAACAACACTTTCCACCCTTCTATTTTGCTTTTAGCCTAGTACCAAAGAGACCACAGTGACACCTGAGAATAAAGCGAAGATTGCAGTGTCTGCTGTGACACCGCAGCCCTCCGAGAGAAAGATTGATGATGGAGGAGTAGGAGAGAGGAAGGCAGAGAGGCCAAAAGGATGGGTGGAGTGTGTGTTTGTGTGTGTGTGTGTGTGTGTGTGTGTGCGCATCTCTCTGCATGTGTGTCTTGAATCCTCACCTCCAGTGTGGTCAGCACTATCTTTTCCACAGAGGAGAAGTAGGCCTCCCAGAGGAACTGAGTCTGCTGTCTGAGGGACAGGATCTTATCCTGGTGGATGGAGCGCACCGTGGTTGGAATCTGCAAGAGACAAACAGCCGTCAGTCAGCAGTAAATGCGAGAGCTGGCTTCTAATGATTGATCTGGGACCTTAAATGTGGTGACAGGAAGATTGAAATTGGTCCCAAGGATACACTCAGGAAACTCCCATCAACAGATAAAGCACACTACACTGTGGAGGCCTTGTGAACTGAAGGCTGGAGCAGATACTGCAGGGTTTGTTGTTTTTGTTTTACAGTAGTAGACACAACAGTTTTTTTTAGGTAATTTGGTTCAAGTCCAAGTCTCAAATGTTCTAAAAGTAATTCTCAAGACAAGCTCTACGTCCTTGGGGGCAAGTCAAGTCTTAAGCTTTCATAAATAAAATGCAAGTCATTTGCATTTGTTTCAGGTTTTCAGATGCTGACCATTACAATGATTCGGCATTTCAGCACTTTGCTTACAGGATTCCTTGTAATATTAAAGGTCAGTTTCCATTGTCTCTTATTTAGTCATTGATTTGATCCAGGATTTTACCAGATCAAAAAAAAAAGAAAAAAAAGAAAAAATTCACCCCAAGTCCAACTTTTCACCACATCTCGGAGCCATTATATGACCACCTGTTATCATGTGACCACACTTGAGATGTGACTTCACTAGACAACAACATTTGGTTGGAAACTTTGTTTGAGTATGTGTTTATCAAACTGCTGTTTTTCAAGGTCAAGAAAACTTGAAATATTTCTGCTTCCAAGTCTCAAGTCATGAAAGTTCAGTCTCACAAAATCAAATCCAAGTCAGTAGTTAAGTCCTCATTTTTGTGACTTAAGGAATGGTTTGACATTTTTGAGAATGCGTTAATTCACCTCCTTGCTGTGAGTTAGATGAGAGGATCAATATCACTTTCATGTCTGAATGGTGGGTTTGAAGCTAGTGAGAAGCAGCGGTTAACTCATCTTAGTACAAAGACTGGAGACACAAGTGTAAAAAAAAAAAAAAAAATTAAATCAACTGTTTTACGGACAGTTATGTGATGATCTGGACCATGAAATTATCTGGCACATAACCACCCATAAAACATTTTCGTTTTATGGATTAAATAAATGACATATAATGATGAGGTAGGTGCTAGCTATTTCCCCCAGGCTTACAGTCACTGTGCTAAGCTAAGTTAGCCACCGGCTGGCCGCAGCTTCATTTAGTGTTCGGATGTGAGAACTAACTCAAGAAAAATCAAACAAGCATATTTCCTCGAAATGTCAGACTTTTCCTTTAAGCCTGACTGGAGTCAAGTCTCAAGTGTTAAGTCAACATCTCTGGAAGCAGTTTTTGTTTAGCAAATTTCTTAGTATGGGGGTCAAAAGATCCTGTTTTTAAAATTATAGTCCCACAGGTAAATTTTCAGAAGACAACAATGAGGGGAAGGAAGCACAAAGCAGAGGGAATTCACAAAAAATAAGTGCAACAGTCATCAAACGGTATTAGGGAAGAAAAGCTTAAATGCTGCAGGAGCCATTTGGCGAATGCTTTTGTACTTTTTGAAAGAGCTGTGTAGTTCAGTGCTAGTGTGAGTTTATTTGTCATAGTAAAAGGGAAAATAATTTCACACACAACAGTCTCTAGAGTTTAGAGTGTTTGGAGCTGACAGAAAGGCTATGGTAACTCAGATAACCACTCTTTACAACTGTGGTGAGCAGAAAAAGCTTCAGAATGAACAACATGTTGAACCTCGAGGCAGATGAACTACAGCAGAAATGCATGTCAGGTTCCACCTCTGTCAGCCAAGAGCCAAAGTCTGATGCTGCAGTGGGCATAGGTTCATGGACCCAGCCAAGCCTTGTGTGAACAGTGCAGGCTGCTGCTGGTGGTGTGATGGTGTGGGGAATGTTTTCCCAAATCAATCATGGTTTGAATGCCACAGCCTCTCTGAGCGGAGTTGTTGCTGTTGCCGTGCGCTGCCGTTTATGGCCACATTTTAACCATCTTCTAATGGCTACTTCCCGCAAACGTTGAAATGATGTGATGCAGTCATGTCGAGGAATGTTTCCAACATTCTTGTGGAATCCGAGCCGTGAAGAAACTGAGGCTGTTTTGAGAGCAAAGGGAGGCCCTACCCTGTATCAGTATGGTGTTCCTAATAAAGTGCTTCACATGTTTTGTGCATCTTGGCCCACCATGTTGTTGTAAAAAAAAAACATAAATCCAGGGATAGATGCATTTGGTGCCCGAAACATCCTGGCCTGAGATGGAGCTCCTAAGCTGTAAAACTCAATGTCAAGCAATATTATTACACACTTCACTCAAATTAAGATTTAATGGGCATATAATTACTTTTTCCCCCATGAAGTTGAAGCAATTTCAGCCAAATCCATTTGCTCATTCTACTTATTTGTCCTCTCATATAACAATGCGGGGGTTTGAGTGACATTTTCAAGCAGTCAAGGACTTAGTATACTGCTTGAATTCTGTTTGCTTGACAACCACGTTACTAGAAAACAAAACAAAAACACACCAGGACTTTTGCTTTTTAAAAGAAAGAAGATTGAGTGTGTGAGTGTGTGTGTGTGTGTGTGTGTGTTTAAGGTATTAACAGTCAGGAAAAAAAAGGGCTTCATTTCAGCTGTGGGATTGCTGCTGCCTCTCTGTGGGGTTTTTAGTTTCCAGATGATATACAGAGCGTGTGGTTTTTGTGTGAGCGTGTCTTCGGGCTGTTACCTGCAGCAGGAGCCTCTCGTCGCCGATGACTGCGGCTGTGTTCCAGTCGATGATCTCGGAGAAAGGCAGCTCCCAGCCGTTACTCAGCATCACCGGCACACACGCAGCCTGAGACACGCAGATAAAACCATGAGTGCTTTTGCTACATATCGATCCTGATTAGTAAAGCTCTTTTCATATTAACTTACAATGACAGCACTGTATTATGATTGATCAGTCTGTGTCTGTCTGTGACCCTTTGTTTTCTAACCTAAATTCCCCATTAGGCAGAAATGGGACGTTTCAAGCTTCTTTGGTCATATGTGGACCATACATAAAAAAAACAGTCAGCAGCACAAGGCTTATTGCTTCTTTTTTTTTTTTTTTTTAAACTTGTCTCTTTATAGACTCCCAACTTTATCAGCTACAAGCTAGATGGTATTTCAGAGTAAGAATCTCATCAAAGGGCTGAATTTTAACAACTTAGAGGGAAAAGCAGCTGGGTCAAATTCCTCACAAGTTAATCTTTTTATTCTTTATTTTTCCAGCATTTTTGCCTTTATTCTAGCTGCACTGAGAGAGGGAGAGATAGAAAAGTTGGGGAGAAAGGGGACGATATGCAGCAAATGGCCACAGGTCGGACTTTAAACTGGGCCGCTCCCGTAAGGTGAGCCACCGGGGCGCCTTGGGGTTAATCACAATTAACAATAGTGTATCACAATGATAGTAGTTATATGAGACACACTTGTTGCTTAATTTTATCCTGACAAATTTGTTAAAATTTCGAACTCTAAATGGAAATGACAAAATTGTAATATGTACTCAAAGCTATATTATCTATTTTTTTTTTTTTTTGTATGTATTGTCAAACATTATACATCCACCATTTACAGAACAGCATTACCTTTCATTTAGAGTCCTGTTTCTATCCACCTGACGAATGTGAGTCCAATATCCACTCTCTTTTTAGCTTTATTTTTGGCCACTAACTCAAGGGCTCTTTAGTTGCTAAGTGGCCACCAGCTAGTCCCCAACCGCGTCTGTCTGTGATATGGTGCTGAGCAGGTAGCGTTCTGTCACTTTTAAGAGCTTTTTCAGTTGAAAACAGCTGCCTGCCGCTGCTGGAAACCGAATGAACCGAAGCATTAAAGTTGCAGGCCTTAAAACCAAAACAAGGAGCAAAAAGACAAAGGATGCTGCACAGAGCTGAGGGGAATTCAGTTGGGTTATTCATTCTCTGTGGCTTTTCCCTCCATAAGCAAGTCCTTTCATATTACAAAAAGTAATTTGATCCATTGTTAATACAAAAAAATATTAAATAGTGCAGCTTTAATTTTCGAGAAAATGCAAATGCACATATGCACGCAGCCTAACAAAAAAAAAAGAATACACAAATATGACCTGAGTATGTACGTTGCTTAGATCAAAATTTAAGATCAAACATGTTCCTCGGAAACAGCAGCTCAGCAATCACATAAACAGAGATAAGTTTGAACATACAACAACATATGTAGATAAGCAGGCAGGCTGCATACAGTCTCAGACAGGGAGGAATGAAGTATTATGATGACAGATATGGATACTAAACAAAAATTAGCAGCCATTTGTTGGAGAGCAGATCACAAAGAGTCAAACATTCTGGATTAAAATAAACAGTTAAAAGCCGACTGGTTTTTATATAAACCACGTATTCACTCTGCTGTAGCACTTGTGAATGACAAGAGCTCAAACATTCACAAAAAGAATTTCTTAATTACACGATTAATGGCTCTGTTTCTGATTCTGTTTGTGTTTATTTGATTTGTTAAAAAAAAAAAAAAAATGCTTGAATCATTTATACAAGCCTGAAAATCTAAGAAAACAGCCGCAATCAGTCTACACGGATTGTTTTCACTTGATATTAAGTGAGCACGCTTTAAGCTGCACCTGTTGACACATCAATATTAAAATGGTAACTTCAGGTGCAGGAGAGTTAATTACTCAGAGAAGGCGGGAGAACTGGGAATTACAAGAGATCAAAAAGCAGAAGAAAGTGGATAAATAGATATAAAAAAAATTAAAAGAGGGGAGGAAGTGAAGCTGAATGTGACCTTTGGCAAAGGAGTGGCAGAGGGATGGAGGGATGAGAGGTAGAAGTAGAAGTAACAGCTGGTGTGTGTGTGTGTGTGTGTGTGTGTGTATGTAGGTGTGTGTGTTCGTGGTGGTTTGATGTAATGACGGCCCTGTCACTCCCAGGTCATAAAGGTGTCAGCTAAACCAGAACTGGCCCCTGGGGCTCTGCTGCTGTCCTCAACACACACACACACACACACACACACACACACACACACACACTCCAATGCATAAAGATATATACAGACACACAAACAACCCCAGGCATTCACACAAACACACACACACACACACACACACACAGACACACACACACACACACACACACACACACACAGACACACACACACAGAGCTGACCTCTATCAGGAACTGCTTTCTCATTTGAAGACCAAAGCCTGTAAATACTCTCCCTCCGTCTTCTTCCTCTAGATGGTGCGAGTCGATGGATGGGGTGAGTCAGACAAATGGAGAAAGGAGAGGAGAGGACATATTTCCCTCCTGACTGAAGTGCGCTGTTATGTGTGTGTGTGTGTTTGTGTGTGTGTGTGTGTGTGTGCGTTCCAGCTGATAGTGAGATAAGCGCACTTATGTGGGTGCACTCTGCGGACGGCGGTGTACGGTAAGGAGAGGTAAAGGACAGTGCAGTAGTAATGCAGAAGAGTGCGGTGCAGTCATGGAAATGGATGAAAAAAACAAAAAAAAAAACAGATGTTAAGTGTGTAGAGTTCCAGAGGGGTGAGTAAAGTGCTGGTAAATGCAGAGCCATTATTAGAAAATGACTCTATATGGGTGGAACTTACTTCACAGGTTATTACGGTTATATTGTGAGGTGTTATGGTACATTACCTGCAGCATCTTTAACCCCTTAAATCTAGTTGAATACTCAACTACACATTTTTCTGAGAGACACAATTCCTCACTTTTCTATCTGTGTCAAACCCTTTTAAGATTCCAGTGTCACTGCAACAACGATATCTCATTTTGTAACTCGAGAACACAGAAACATTCCAGTAAAGGTGAGTGAAAAAACACGTACATTTTTACAATCCTTGGAGCTGTAAATTTAGTCCACTAGACTAATAGCATGGTCACACAAGAGAGTGTCACAGTGAAAATCATCTGCACATCTGTGAAATATTCAAATCCTTAGCAAGATGCTGACTGCTAACGCGCTAGCTAACGGAGAACATGCGAGGGCTAATCAGTCAGTCCAAGCTAGTTAGCAATCTCATTAGCTGAGGCGCTAATGGGACAATAGGTTTACACAAAAGATTATTTAAAAGATTTATTAGCCAAAAGATTTGCACTTGTATCATTGACTCCTGTCACAAAAGCTTCTGCAAACGATTCCTCTTTTTTGCAGAGGATGGACGGATGTAAGCCACGACAGCTTTCTCCGTGTTGGACTCTACGGTTCTCCACTGTCACGATGGTTAACGTTGGAGCTCTGACACAAAAATATTTTCGTTTCACCTTCACGAACAAATCCACCGATGGTGGCATTAAAACGAACTGATTTCAATGTGCAATTTCACCATTTCTAAATGCGCCGGTGTGACCCAGACCTTTATTCTCTCTCTTTGATGGTGAATTCCAAAGTGTTACCTTTCAAAAGAAACCAGGATCATGACTGTGATCAAGAGGATTCAAGAACTGTAAACATTTTATTTCTGGGGTGCCATTATTTGAGCTTGTGCACTAAAAAGGGAGCGCTTCTTATGGGGTTTAGCATCTACAACATATATTTTTGCTAAAGTTGTGGGGGGTTACTACATAGAGATGAGGCACTTGAAACTGTTCATGAGCAAAATGACTGTTAAACCACAGACAAAACTAAGTGTTTTCTAACAGATTTACTTTTTTTTCCTGCAGCTATGATAAACCTCACTTTCGGCAATTTTCACAAAGTCAAGTGACAGTTTAACACTTTCTGTAGAAATTTCATTCCAGTGTCACAAAATAAAACACAGTTTAGATGCAGGAAGAAGCCGCTAATCTTCCCGGCGAAGGTCTTGTTTGTTTTTAATTACACTATTAAGGTGGCAATGATTTGGTGATCCTTTAATGCTAGAGGTAGCACAATTAAAACAAATGCAAAGTGGGAGGTTGAGTGTGGGAAGTACCTCTTTTTCTTCCCAGTAATTTCACTGGTAGTCACAAATTTATAGCGAACAATGCTTTCTCATACTGGGAGAGTGTTTTGTGTGTGTGTGTGTGTGTGTGTCACTTGTTTACCTGCAGTGCCTCAAGATAGCGAAAGGAGCCCAGTCGTCTGCCACGGGGCACCAAACAGAAGGTGGAGTTGTGGAGCATCTCCTTGTAGTCGTACCTGCAGAGACACAAAACACCAACACACACACACGATCAGTTCACGGACATAAACCACAGCAGCACGATTAGAAAAATGTGTGTAATCAGAGGGATACATACAGTCCATGCATCACTGCTACTTGCTGTAATGAGCTATAATAACATAATTGTTGATGGCGTCTCCTTGCTGAACAAATACTAAACGTGAGCATGAGGAGTGTGGCATTCACACACAGTCACTGTCACAATATTTTACACACATTTACATCAACATTCACACACTTTTAAATGACACAAACCCAGACAGGGAAACGAGGCACACTCGACACAGCTAAAAAGCAAAAAGAGAAATACTGATGAAATTTATTCTAAAGTGTTTCAAGAGGAACAACCTTTCCTGACATTTCAGCTTTGGTTCTTGTGAAATCTTAACTGTTTCTGTTTATTACAAGAAAAATGGAGGTCTTACAAGGAAATAACAAGCAAACAGTTTAGTCAGACAATTTTGCTTGGAGGTAAAAATGTACAGTACTGTCAGTAACAATCCCTCATTGCACAGAACAGCAGTTCAGTGTACAACCACGGCTAGTATGGTGGGTCAAATTTGAACTTTAGTCTGTAAATAGTGACAAATGTTTACAGGGACAATTTAGGTGATAGTTAAACCATCTGCCTTTGTTTAGGCTAAGTTTGGTTAACCATGGGGTTATTAAATCAAACCTACACGGTCTGACTGCTCCAGCTTTTGTTTACTGTTACTCTTAGAACAGAGCATCCATTTTGTAATGAATATTTTGAGATCTTTTTTTTTTTTTTACTTTACAGCCTCTCTCTGGATTTCACCTTCTACTCTTTCTCCCTATCTCCCTCCTTCTTTCCTCTCTCTCTCTCTCCTATCTCACAAACCACATGCTCCTTTGCACACCCCCTCTTCTCCACTCGCTGCCTTTCTCGATCCCTCTATCTCTTAAAGCAGAGGGACGATGCTCCCCTCCCTCTCCCGGCTCCTCTTCCTCCTCCTCCTGCCCCCTCATCCCTCTATCTCTCCAGTGAGGTGTGTCTTATTGCTCTCCAAACAGAGTGATCAACCCTGCCAGGGGTAATGAGCTGAGAGTGACACCTGCTTCCACCACACAGCTGGCTCTCTGTGTGTGTGTGTGTGTGTGTGTGTCTGTGTGTGTGTGTGTGTGTGTGTGTGTGTGTGTGTAGACAACAGAGAAAGTCAGGAATAGAGAAACCGTGTGTGTCTGTGCATCAGTCTGTGTGTTCATGTTTACATGCATGCTGCTTTTCTATGTTTTGACAGATTGTGCACACCACCAGCAGCAGCACAGCAATGGTGGCATGAATGCGTGTGTGTGTGTGTGTGTGTGTGTGTGTGTGTGTGTGTGTGCATGCGTATACACTGTTTGACGCTCCTGTCCTCTTCCATCTTTCTTTCCTCTTTTTCTGTTTTCTCTTAATGTGGACACAGCAGTTTCTTCCGTTGTGGGTTATTTCTCTCATATATGCACAGAGCTCATAAATATCACCCACAGAAAAAGTGGTAGTCAACAGTGCAGATCCAGGCAAGGCGGGGTTTGCTGTCTTAAGTCTAATTAAAATTATAATCTATTTTCACTAATAGTAATACTCTGGGTTTTTTTTTTAAATGTCACCATGCTGTCAATTTGATCACTGATCACAACATTTCAACAATGACAGCTCAGAAAATGAAATGTGTTTTAATATAGAAGAAAAGAGAAAAAGCATTTGGGGAAAAAGCATAAATCAAATGATAATTATGCACCAGAGTCCCTTTAAGAAAATGTAAAAAAAACAAAAAAAAAAACAAATGAAAATAAACATTTAAGTGTTGAAGTAAGTGTATGTGCTGCAAATACTATTTTCTTTTTGCAATTAATTTACATACAGGTTTTTGTATTATTGATTTCTTAAACTAGATTATTAATAATAATTATGACACCAATGACTTTCTCTTTTTTTATGAAACATAAAAAATGGAATAATGAGCCCTGAGGGTTGTCCAGGTTGAGGGTTAAGAGACTGGTGAGGCAGAAAATCATTTCTCATTTAGCTGTAGTCTATACAAGGTGAAGGTTACAGGACACACACACACACTCTGCTCTACTGATGATGCTGTGAACGTACTGTGGCTTGTACAGAAGTGTGACAGTGATTTGCTGATGCTGCCTTTTGTGTGTTCCTGTGTCTGAGTATAGACTGAGCCGACAGGGTGAAGCTGGAAGCCAAGCACTTCGTACACACACACACACACACACACACACACACACACACACACACAGGAGATGGTGATTGCTGATGTTGCCGGCTAGATGCTGCCTTGTCTCTCATTTAGCCAAGCTCTAATGAAGTGCAGGGATATGACAGCCTGTGATAAAAATCCCACCCTCATTCACACCTACATGCATAATGCTCTGTGCAGCACATAACACAGTTATCGCGCACAGACACAAAACGCTCAAACACACACCGACAGACTCGCAGACACACACGCTGTGTGAACAAGCGACAGCTGCACGCCCTCACATTGACGTTCTGTCACCTGTCGATGGAGACGAAGAAGCTATCTTAGCCCATATTTCCACACCAGCTGTCTGCCTGGACAGTGTCTGTTTGTGCATATATATAAGTGTGTGTGTAACAGCATGCAAAACAGACCAGCATCTGATGGCAGTGAATATCAATGTGTGGATTTAACATGCAGAAGCCCTGTAGCATGTAACCACTGCAATCTTCTGTCTCATGTTCAATACAATGCAAATGTTTGTTTGTGTTTGACCTAATCTGTCACAGGAAGAACTACTTTAATTCTCTTCAAATTTTTTTATTATTCATAACCAGTATGGCAATATCAACCAAGTCTCTCGAGAAAATCGCAGTTTCCTGAAAAGGTGCCCCATGTGATTCACCTGCTGTGCACTTTAACCTGATTATGACTGGGATTGTGCCTATAAGAGGCAATTTTGCTTTTTACGAGGGAGTGTAGGCGGTTCAGAGGTTTGAATGAGGTGAGGAGGTCGCAGGAGGAGGCCTCGGCAAGGACATCCCCTGCCGTGTAAACCCACTTCCACTTCCCTTTTTTTCGCCTCTCTGGTTCCTCTCCTCTCACTCCGCTTCCATCCTTCGAACCTCCTGCTAGTTTGGACGTTACGCAGGGTTCAGAGGCCACTGCCTGTCTTTCGTCGTCTTTCTCTTCTTCTCTTCCTCTCTTTTCTTGTCTCTCGAACAACAGCTCTCCCACCGCTTTGTCCTCCTGACCTTGAAACGGCGGAGGGAAAGCCACTGTTGCGTTCTGGGCCTGCTGGGTGTGATTGTGTCTGCGTATTTATATTTTTTATATTTTGCACTGGTGCGTGACTCTCCAATGTATATATGAGTGTGCGTTCGTGTGTTTGTGTGAGACAGACAGCAGCATGAAGGCAGGTAGAGGAAAACGAGCGAGTGTGTGACGAAGGTGAAGTAGTAGCCTGCTGGAAGGACACGCGAAACGGCAGAAAACGCAGTCAGCATGCAGAAAATATAAAGCAGACAGAAAACAAGACTTCACCCTATAAAGCACAGGAAATGACCTCTGCATGAGCACCCCTGTGTTTTATGAAAGTGTGAGGGTGCGTTAGGGTGCACGCGTCAGCATATCCAACAACTGTGAAGCAGTTAAGAAACACATCTCTGCCAGCCCCAATGGCAACATCCTACACTGTTACCGTGACAACCTGTCATTAAGTGCCTTCATTTGCAGCAACTTAATTACATGGGATTGGCACTTCATCCACACCAACAGGGGGTAAGGGGGTGAAGGAGGAGAGGGACTGAAAGTGTATCTCTTAATAAACACAGTCTTGCTAATGATGCTACAAGCTCAAACAAACTTTTGTCGAATCAGACGCCGTCTCCGCCCTCATCTCCATCAACCACGCTAACTGCTCCCTTACGACCAGAGGTGAACTATTCAGGTTCCTCTACAGTACTCGGTTGACACTCAGCTAAACCCTTTCCCCTTAGTTACTGTTGCTACGCTAAAATGGAAAGTTTTAGCACAGCATGTAAGAGGTTTATGATGGGTTAAGGTTAGGGTCAGCTCATACTAAATTCAGAAACAGTGGTCTGTGATTTCACAAAGAAGTAAACAAAAGCAGGCCTGTTATTGCTGGGCAACGAACTTTGATTTTTCTCATCTAAAATGACAAATGTCGCTAGCAACTGTTGCTAGGAGCTACTATTATAGTAAAGAATGAAAAAAAAAAGAAAATGTTCTTGAAATGTTATTTCGTTCTAACATAACCCTGTTTGGGTGCTTTCTATGCTTTTCTAGGAAAACAAACAAGCAACACACTGTCAGGATCTGTATTCATTTTATTGGCATTTCCTGTTTTATTTTGAAGTCTTGGTTCTGTTGTGTTGCTGTTTGTTTTACTTCCTGGTTTTTCCCTCCTGTTTTGATTGCTGTCTCCGCCCTAATGTCTTTCACCTGTGTCTTGTTTCCTGTGTATTTAAACCCCGCCTCATTTCTCATGTCTTTGCCAGATTGTCTTTGTTACCCTAGTGTTCAAGCTCTCTCGCGTTTAAGTCCTGTTTGATTCCCCGTGTATGATCTGTTTTTGGTATTTTTGTGACCCTCGATTCTGCCTGTTCCTGATCTGCCCTTTTGCCTGGTTTGACTGTCTTTTTGGTATTTTGACCTCTGCTACGTTTCTTGGATTAAAGATTTGGATTTCGGACATTGTACTTCTGCCTGACTCTCTCTGCATTTGGATCCACACACACCTGCCCTTTACACACACAGAATTTATGCATTATTGTTTGCTTCATTTGGGTCTAACCGATGAGTTTAGGAAATATAATGCAATCTCGGGTAAGAAATTTCACAGGAGTTGCTGGAGCGTTAACATTCCCGAGACGCTAACGTTACCATAAATGTTGATATAGTGGCATTTTGCCTCAAACACAGTGAGTGAGTTGGTCCTCTGTATTGCTTTTATTAATTTAACCTGCGTCTCTGCATAATTATGTAGTTTGCTAATAATATTGTCCTTGGTTTTGGGTGTAATGCTAGTTAGTAAGCTAATGAGCTAGGGATGCTAACGTCTGCAGCTGACATCAGGGAAGATGAACATTCTGTTTTGACTTAAAAGTAAAATAATTCCTTGTTAAATGTAGTGAAACAGAAGTTTTAAGTAGAATAGAATGGAAAAACACAAGTATCTCAAAATTGTATTTAGTACAGTACTTGAGTAAGCCCCAGATTCCCAAAAGGTGTGTACTTGGCGGGCTGCCCCCTGGTCTTTCTGGTGCCACGCAGGCACCCAGCAGACGCCTAGTGCCTGCCCATCCCATGGACATGGAGCTCCAGGGTGATGAAAACACAAAACCACAACCAGCTTGAATTTCTTCCAGGGAGCGGAGAGAAAGAGATCCAATTTACTGCTTATTGAGACTGTTGTTATATTAGCCTCCCGGACCTCTCTCCTGTCTCCCCGTGCCACTCTTTTGCTAATTTCTTTGTCTCCCAAAGTGTGTGAGTCCGTGAGAGTGTGTGAAAGAATGGGTGTCTGGAGGTCTGGTGATGGCTGAAACTAAATCCAGGGAAGTGTATTGTTGTGGGCTTTGTGCTTTCACTCATCAAATGATTAATTTATGATAAAAAAGAAAGCTCTGGTTTACTTTCACTGTGTCCTTCTTCACATGAGAAAGAAAGTGAACGTCAAGATGAAGTGGTAGTCCATCAAAGAATAAAAAAGTTATTTCCAATTATGGATGTCATGTCACAGATGCGCTCATTTGTCTAGTAAATAACTCCCAAACAGAGTAAGGACAGATTCCAGCAGTAATTAAACAGGAGCCTCGTACTCCCCATAAACACAAGTGTCTAAGTTGAAGCATATTGTTGAGTGTGTTCCCATGAGACTACGACAGATGTGCAGGCTAAGTGAGCTTGTGGGTAAAAAGAGGGCATCTTTGGCTCCTGACTAACTGAGATAGAGCATGTTTGGTGAGGGGGAGTGCATGTGGGTTGGGGGGCTGCTTTCACATATGTTCCTGTGTGTGTGTGTTTGAGGATGATAATGTGTCTGCACATGCGTATAGTAACAAATATGAGCTCGAGAGGAGAATCAGCAGTGCGTGACTGGAATGTATGTCTGTGTGTGCCCCCGTACTTTCACCCTCTCCACTTATTTACCCCGCAGCTGAGTGGAAAAGTACATGTCAGCATCTGTATCTGTGCATCCAGATGTGTGCCTGTCCGTTCTGTCCCATCTTCCTCATCCTCCTCCTCCTCTGCCATAACGCCTGCTGTACACTCCGCAGCTAATTCATTAGTCTAATTAGCGCTCATTAGCCAGCTTATGCTAGTTCCAATTAGCATTCTAGGATGGAACGACCCAGAGGTCTGTCTCGCCAAACAAACAGGCATTCTGTGGTCAAACCCGTGACGACCCTGAGGTCTGTCCACACGTGGGGGCCAATCTGATTACACCCCCTTACAGGACTGTAAAGACTCCCCCCTGCTCAGAACTAAGACTGTCATAGCCCCATATAACTACAGTGTGGAGTTCGACATATATAAAGCACAGGGGAGTGGCATGTTAGGAAAATGATGTCATGGTGGCTGGTTTGACTGATGGTGCTGGCAACATTTAGGAGTTGTAAGTAAGAATATGTGGCAGCAAAAAAGACACTGCAGCAGTTACAAGCCCACTGAGGCCAAATACATGAAAAAGAGCCAGCACCCCTGGCGCTATAATCTGAATTGAATCCAAGTGTCCACACGCGACACAGTATATTTGAACACGACTGTATAGCTGAACTACAGTGCTTCGAGTGAAAAGGCATAAAAAGATGTCCTTCTCCCTCAAAGTGCTTTCAAATTTGTTTCAAAAGGGACCTTTAGACCAATGAGCACTAAATTACATCTTTGGTTATGTATTGTAAGTTTTCATTTTTAATTTGACTGAGATTTAAAATCAAGTCCCAGGTTGGTTAAACCAAGCTACAACGTGTTACCGATAATAAAACACAAAATATATAACATTAACCGAAAGAAAATTGCTAAATCACTAGTTAAAAATTAGCCGTTAGAATCATATATCATATTTGAAAACAAGCCAAGTCATACTGTAACCCTGAGAGTAGTCTAAAGCCATCAAACCATCAATTATTAAAGCAAACACATCCAGACTGTAATATAACCCCTAACATTATTAGCCAGATGAGACTGCATTACAAATGGCCAGCTGTTAACACAGGTGTGACAGCGGCAGCAAACAGAACAAACTGAGGAGAACACATTCGAATGCTGGTCCGCATCATCTGCACGAGGACGCGAGGCACAGTTTCATCCATGAAAGTGTGAAAACGATTAGCAACAAAAATCGCAACACTGATCCCAGTGAATGGAGCTTGATTGACAGATGACGAGTCTGTGATGTTTTCACGCCGGCGTTCATGGTTATTTCCACAATGAGCTGGGAAGTGATAGTGAACCACAAGTGTTTTCATTCGAGACGCACCGGAGAGTTATTCTGAAACCAGGCTGGGACGTCCATCTTGACTGGATTCCAGTATATATTAGGGTGTAAGATCTGAAGAAGGACGTGATATGACAGCTCTTTCTGCCCCGTCAAGAACTATTTCTTGAGGGGAATCTCTGATTGATAGGTCCATGGTAATGTCTCTGTTATTCTTTTTTTTCTCCCCTCTCTCTAGCTCTCTTTCACTCTCACTCTGTGCGAATACAGAACTACAACAGTCAACTCTCAAAATATATTTCGAAACATTAAATTCAAAACTATGAATCAAAGCCCTGTTACACTGAGAACATGTTTGTGAGGCTTGATATAGGCTCTCTCTATGCTGCGGAGCTGTACCCTGCACAGCTAATGTATATTAAGCCTCTTCATGCTGCCAATAAATGATGCACACTTTTTGCCTGGAAAGTCCCAGTAACTCAGTGTTGCAGCTTGAATTCTAAAGTAACCAGGTGTCAGGAATTTCTAAGATGTCACGCTAGTTTGCATAGCGGTAGTGGATCTATGTTACGATTCAAATGAGAGCTGGACAGTAAGTACAGCTGCAGGTGGTGGGTGTGAACCTCATAAGACTAAATGAAATAAATAAATTAAAAAAAACAACAATAAAAAACCTGTCTTAATAGATAGGGCTTATATACATGCAGACTCACACTCGGCACGCTCACGCAAACTTGTGAATCTGTTCAAGTCAGCAGCCTGTTCTTTCCCTCTAGCTACAGGCCGTGCTACCTCCCCCCATGACCCCCTCGCACACACATATGTAAGCCTGAATATTTTACAAATACCCAGATAACAAGAAGTCTTCCTGCCGCGATACTAATTCACTATGACGGCTTTATCCTTGCAATCTTTTCAATTTGTCCTCTCGGATTTTTTCCGGTGCCAACAGATGGAGGCAATTTTTCAGTTACATTTAGTGTCTGCGCAGTAGTCAGAGTCCCCAAGTGCGCATGCACACACACACACACACACACACACACACACACACTCAACTCTCCAGAGGACAGAAGTGAGGCTTATTTCAAACTAGGCAACACCTATTCCACACACGTATCCAGGAATATTTGGGGAATTTGTTTTCCATGTGCAGCTAGATGACTGCACCTCTACACCGACAATCACACTTCACACATTCGCACACATACATACACTTGTGAACACACACACACACACACACACACACACACAGAGGAGTCAGTGATTGGCGCCTCACTGTGTGATCTTGCAGATGAGGGGTCCAGAGTCCGTGAATGTTCACTGGAGACCAGCTGTGCCTTGCTCTGCACTTCCAGATGGCCCTCGGGAAGCCTCACTGTGCACATTAGTTTGTGTGTCCGTATGTGTGTGTGTGTGTGTGTGTGTGTGTGTGTGTGTGTGTGTGTGTGTGTGCGCGCTTGTGTTGATCTATATGTGTGAGACAGTCTCAGATTTAGACATGTCAGCACATGCTCTGCGGCGGCCTCCTTTTAAACACTGACACATTTTGCCATCAGAGCCACTGAAACGAGGAGTGCAGCGGAGGCCGGAGTTACCCCTCACCGAGATGTCCTTTCATCTGACACACACAGACACACAAAGACACACACAGACACACACACACACTCAGAGAAAGAGAGGAATGCTTCAACTCGTTCCATCCACATTACGGTGGCTGGAGGCTCTCTCACGACAAATCATTCTCCAAACTAAATGCAACACACACACACTCTCATAAACAAAACCACAAACAGGCACCCTAACATTCTTGTAAACACACACAAACACACACACTTTCAGACACTCGCAATCCTCCATCCACGTTAATATACATATATTGCACACACACTAACCCTTCTTATTTTCAAAGCACCAGTGACCATTATCTGGGTCCCATCTGCCGGTAAACACCGGTCCGTCTCTCCTCCAATAGGTGAGTAGAAACTTAATCGTGTCTAATTTCTTGTCTGCAAACACATTCTAATGTGTTCCCTCTGAAGACTCCTATAAATTAAAATATAAACCCCCTGTCCCGGAGCCACCTGAGTCCCTCAGCACAGCACCAGCAGTCAGAGGAAGCTACGATCCCAGCAGAGCCATGGCCATCACAGTAAATGGATGGCTGGGCACACAGAGTCTGATGGAGAGATGCACTGTCATCAGTCAAGATTGACCCTTTCAAATGTTGGCTTAGCAGGAATTTGAAGAAGAGGGCTTCTTTTCAAACACATGGTCGTTGCATTCACAAGGTTTTTTTTCTTTTTCTTTTCTTTTTTTTTTTTTTTTTTTTTTTTTTAAACAAACGCTTGAGGGTCGCTGGGGTCAAAAGACTTTAGCTGTTCCCAGAGCAGATGATGTAAACTTAGACTCACTTTGAAGAGACATGGCGGTGACTGGAGTTATGAAGTTTCCCAGCGACTCTGGGGGACACTTCTTAAATGGAAAGTCAGATATAAGCAGCTCTGTGGGTCTTGATGTAACGGTAACATTTTTAGTGGCGTGAAGGTTTCAGTGTGATTCATAAAAATATGCTGAAATTAAAAATACACATTACCATTATCGCCGAGTCATCTCTTAGTGTATGTTAAATGCATGTCAACAAAATCACGTTTTAAGTGATTAAGAGTGACTCAAGTCAAAAATATGTCACATAAAAAATAAGTTCAGAGCTTTCAACCTCATCTCATGGTCTTCATCAGTGACCACATACCACCATGGTGGTTTTATCTACATGTACACCGACCTGTTATCATGTGACCAGATTTTCATCACGTACTAACAATCATACTATCTCCATGACAACTGAGCTATTTCCATTTGCTGATGAAGACAGTAAGATGCGGTGAAAGCTCCCGTTAAAACTATGAATTTATGTTGAATTTCTGCATTTCACAAAAAAAATCTGATTGTGGAACTAATGATAATTTAATTTTTTCTTATCTGCTGAATATTTTCTTAAATTAATCACCTTTTTTTTTCTTTTGACTTAAATGATTAATATATAAACATTTGCACAAATGATCTCCAGACCTGAGTATGATAGCCATTTTAACGGGGGTAGAAGTTCAGTTTTTTCTATCTTTATTTCCAAAACACAGCTTTCACCACTATGTGACCTCAATGAGGGAGAATGCAGCAGCATGATCGGGACACACACTGGCAGAAAAGAAGCGTTGCCTCTTCCCTGAATCCTCTTAGGGAACATTTACATGCATGTTGGTGCAACCAGCTTCCAAATTTATGAGCGTAGGACGGGTTCTATTGTCTTTATTGTCTTTTTCCGACAATGTAATAAAAACCAAAACAGCACAGTTTGCTTTGCTTTATCTGAATTTATATACACTGTGTAGTAACTGTATTTCAGTCATCATCCTTGTTCATTCACTTCTTTCTCTCTCTCTCTCTCTCTCTCTCTCACACACACACACACACACACACAAATGAGCACATTCACAATAATGTGAGAGTGAATTTGACATCAGCATCAAACACAGAGCATGTCAACACCGCACGACACTGGAGAGCAGCGTGATGTCTGAGACAGTCAGTGCCCTGGGTGTATGTGACTGTGCATGTGTGTGTGTTAGTAAGAGGAGAGGGAGAGAGAGAGAGAGAGAGAGAGAAAGGAAGAGAAAGAAAGAGAGGGGGAGGAAGAGAGGAGGTACAGCTGTCAATCACAAGCAGAGAGGCAAGCAAAGCGATACGCTACCTAGTGGGTTCATCAGTACCATGTGTCAGTCACACCCTGAGATCACATTGATTGTCTGTCGGCACCCATCTGAGTGCGTGCGCATGTGTGTAACGCTTGTGTGTGAGAAAATGATAGTGGAAGGGGGCATATTTGGTCCTGAGAGAAATATCATGGGGAGTGGGATACAAAGGACAAGAAAAATAATGAGGGAGAGAAAGAGGACGAAACATCCACAATGATGCAATTATGATTCAATTTAGATCCCTGCATCAATTATGCAAACATATTCAAGAGACATGTCAAATATTGATAGGCTTTTCAACTTCTCAAACTGTATTCATTAAGGAGCCAAAACTTCACCCCGACTCTCTCATTAATCATGGATAGATGTCAGCTGGAGGTCCACATTCAGATTCAGCCAGCACTCCCAACCAGCAAAAGGCTACGCTCCGTATCTGTGTGTGCGTCCATATTTGTCTGCTTATCTGTGTGTGAGCTGGCATGTAGCTGTTGTCAGCGTTGACCCCTGACCTGATTGTGGGCATGACTGTAGAGTCAGTGCAGGTGTCGCTGCTGTGTCGTGAACTTTGTTGACAAATAAATAAATATGGTGGGGAGCAGTGATGGATGCCATTATTGGCAATTAATAATATAGTCCTAATATTATACCCAGGGCTGAGAATTCTTCGATTTTTTTTCTCAATACTGGTGAAAATGCGACACTTAAGGATATAAACCTGCTTTTATACACCTTCCTTTTTCATATTTTACCAAATAAACAGCCATAAAATAATTAATTTTGACATAATAATGAACAAAAATATTTACATAAATAAGTTTTGGTATCTGAATACTGACTAAACTTTCAGTGCCACCTTTCAATACCTGACAGTTTTCCATCTTCAGTCCTACAGACACACCTTGTGTGTTGAGGTTTGATGTCGGGTCCTAATTAGACCTTGTGTCTTTAGCCATGCGAGCGCCATGGCTGCTGTGGTCCAGGCTAAAATATCTCTACTACAATTAAATGGCCATGAAATTTTCCCCTGACAGTCATGATCATCAGAAGATGAATCCTACTTATTATGGTGATTCCGTGACTTTTCATCTAGTGCCAACATGAGGTGGTAATTTGTGGAATTGATTGACATTTCAAGAACTACCGATTGGATGGATTGCAATGAAATTCGGTATTAAATATAAATATTCATGTCCCCGTCAGGATGAATTGTAATCACTTAGGTGATGCCTTATTTTTTTTCTCAAGCACCTTCATCAGGTCAAAATTTTTATTTATCCACTACTTTGGTTTATGGGTAAATACCTGTAAAAGTAATTACATCCCCTTCAAAAAAAAGGGAAGGAAGTGTGCATTTCGACTGGGCGCTCAACCTCAAAAAACAAATAAGTTCAAAAGCGAAAATGTCTGCAGTACTTCTTGTTTTATTAGAATATCATGGTTGACTAATTCTGGCCGTGCGCCTTCATCAGAGCATGGAAAGTGTTATCAATACAATGCTTATCAACAAGAAACCTGGTTCAACACAGGTGTGCCGGAGACCACTCCCAAAAGAGTGTACACTTTCATATAGCCACAGGGAGCAAGTAAAGGCAAAAGAACAAAATACAATGTAGTATAGAGAACAAAAATACAAAGATGCAAGCACTGCATGTAGATCCAAGCATTGTTCGAAGAAAGGTTTAAAAGTAAAGCTATCACTGAAGGCTGTAAGGACCATAGCGCTGTGCCTGCAATTTATAAATTCCAACTCCACAAATGCAATTTACATGCTGACCTTTGTGGGATAAAACCAAAAGAAGCTTGTCTGAATTTCTGAGCACAAAACAGCAACTAAAACAGGAGGATGAGGGTATATAAAGAGCACTCATGGCCCACCGTCCTCCCTTTGTTTCACCGGCCCAGAAAAAGTCGACATCATCAGACAAGATGATTCCAAAGTATATTTCCTGAAAAGAGATTGAGTCTGACTGAAAAGCATTTTATTGTCCACCCTTTTCACGCTCTGATGAAGCCTTATGATATTTTAATAAAATACGAAGTTTTTGTTTTTTTTCCACTTTTGAACCGATAACATTCCCATCAGCATCAGCTGTGTTTAGCACCAATAAGCACATGCTAGCACGCTAAAATGGTAAATTGAGTTGTTTAGCATTTAGCTAATATGCCTCAAACCTCACGTTCAGAAGCCATTCAGGAGCAGCTGTAAAATAACTTTACAAATATATTAATAAATAAAACTAAAACTAAAATTAATAAAACACACTCTCAATCTAGCCAGATTATGATTCAAAAGTTGAAAGCTTTAACATCTGAAGACAATGAGCCTGGTGATGCTTTCACAGAACGGCTTTCCATACTCACTGTTGAGTATGGAAAGCGACACATTTAGTGTTGACGTAATTAAATCCTGCATATGTTTTAATAATTTATCTATGCTCTTTTTTCTCTCTTGTTTGCTTGTCATAGAAAAGGTCAAATAAATAAAATATTAATTAAAAAATCAACAACATATAACTAATGTAAAAAAAATAATAAAAAAAAAGATTTGTAGTGTCGGAACAAAAGCACTGATATGATAATAATGGCAGGCTGCGCTTTGAGTGCGAGTATTCTGTTGTGTCTGTGTTGTCTGTCTACATTCTTTTGCATCTCTGTTATGTCACCACAAGATAAAGCCCCTGCGGTTACAACCGTTGCATCTTAGTCATATGACACACCTCTGAAGGGCTAACCTGGTCTCATATGACTGAACTTAGGCTCCAAAGCTGGGTGGGGTCACGGCACACGGGTCAAAGGTCATGCCGGTCCCCACCCTGAGGAACAAAAGGGAGGGCTAAGCCTTTCAGTGAGGGTCTTGGTGTCATGGATTTAGGCTGACTGGGGGGAATCGTGCTGTCTGTGTGGCTGTGCGTCTGGAGAAGCTGTGTATGCAAAACAGGGGTTATGTCAGGGCAAGTGTGTGTGCATATACACACACACACACACACATATATATATATATACATACATATATACATACATATACATATATATATATATATACCTTTCATTTATGATTAACATGCAGGCTTACGTCTCTGTGTCTCAGTGCAAAGTGGCGAGAGATCATGCTCATGTCAGACCACATATGTCTGTGTGTGTTTGTGTGTGTGCGAACTGTGATGATGAACCCAATGTGCAAACCTACTGCCCCTACTGCAGGCCTCCCCCCGAGCGCTGCACTTGGCTGGTTGGTGTGTGTCTGTGCGTGTCTGTGTGTGTGTGTGTGTGTGTGTGTGTGTGTGTGTGTGTGTGTGTGTAGGGAACAGCTGTTCTGCAGTGCTACATGAGGAGGTCAGGGGGAGACACAGACGAGCTACAGCTGTGGCCCTGGGGCTTGTGGGAACTATGGCTTCAACAACGTGGGAGAGGAGAAGAGGGGAGAGTACAAGAAGAGATTTAACAACTAAAGCTGAATTTACAAGCTGAGATGAGACGGCCAAATAAAGCTGCGAAGAAAAACTGAGAAGAGAAGACATGACGAGAGCAAGTAGAACAGAAAAGACACAGGAAAAAGGAGACGTTCCTCTGTGTTCAAATCACGTGGAGCAGCGAAAAGCCCCAAAGACCAGCAGGCGACGTTGACTGCGGCGTGTTTTGGCCACAAGGTCATTGACATGCGATGAGAAGCACGTACTCTGAGGGCTCTTTTCCAACAAGCTGATCCAGAGCCATCAACCACAGCCACTTAGCATTCTGAGTAAAGCCCTTATATTTAAGAAAATTAATCACGGTTATAAGCTCATAAACAACTTGACTTTCCTGGTGGAGATGCGGCCCCGCTAGCCAAGACGGCAGAGTAACTCGAATAAAGACCCACTGTTGGAGATAATGCTTATTTCAGGACAGCACATAATGTGATAAGTCTGAGAAATCACTTTATAGTTTTGCAGAGACAATCATGAGCTGCGGTTGAGAGCAGAGGCCCTGCTCCAACAGAGAGAAACAAGCAGCAGGGAAAAGGGGCCTGACAGTGAAAACTAATAAGCCTTGTGCATCAGGAGAGAAATGGGCTCATCTCTCCGAGGCATGAAGAAAAACTATTGGAGCTGTTGTACACCATTTCCAAGAACAAAAAAAAAAAAAAAAGAAAAACGCCTCATCTATGCTGAAACCTAACACTAAATCCCTTCTGTCTGACAGATTTGGCAAAAGAATAATATCTGCAGAAAGAATAATATTTGCAGCCTACATTATGGAAGCATACGAGGGAATAGAGCAAGAGATGGAACTAGGCCAAAAGCCAATTTATGGCTCTTGTGGAAACCCCTTTAAAAAAAAAAAAAAAGAGAGAGAGAGAAAGTTATTCAAGGTGCTACTTAAAATCCTCTCAGAAAACGCTCTCATCCGTTCACTTGCAAGCCTCAATTAAACACTGACGATTGCCATCTGCGAGACAACTGGACCTAAAACCATTAAAAGTCTGCAAAGATTAAAAGCAGGTGTAGGCGTAAGAATAAAAAAAAAATAAAAGAAAAGAAAATAGGAAAGAACGAAAAGAGAAGAAAGGAAAGGAGAGGAGGTGAATTATTAGAGATGAATGTTAGAGATGACCTTTGTGGTGAGTGATTTGACTCTGAGTGAACCGAACTTTGAAGCTGTAACAGATAAGGAAAATAAGCTGCGCGTGAGTGAGCGTGTGTGCACCTCCGTCTGTTAAATAATATGCATACTGTATGGTACTAAAGTGTTAGCTGGAGATTGGGGGGGTTAGATTGAATAAATAGTATCCTAGCAACATGCTCTGACGTATCAGAGGGTAGATTTCCTGTAACTGATAAACTGATAAACTGGTGTTCAGTATGCAAGCATGCTGTGTGTGCTAAAAGCTTGTCGAGGGTGCAAGAACACACACCAAAGTGTCACTCGTCCGCCCGGAGAGGCTTTACTCAGATCTTTATACAAGAACACTACAGAGAGCAATGCGCATGAGGTGGCTGTTATCCTTGAGCTATCTCATATCTGTATGCACTGCCAAAGCCGTGACATGTCTGTTGTCTGTTGTCACGGCTCTGCCCCAGAACCACAGGGATTTTTTTCTGTGTTTACTGTGTCAGGATGTCGACGAGTTCAAGAAAGACAACTAATTTTCCCTTAAATGCAATAAAAAACCAAACACTTTTTCATGTTATATAAGCAGAATTACTGGTGCATGTATGCAAAACTGACAATAGGAAATTAACTGTTAAGGACATGCATTGCAGTTGAGTTTTAATAACAGATGAAATGACAAAAATCACTGCATATTCAGGGTTTTCCCTGCTATTATAAAAGGCACAGTGTCTCAGCGGAACGGACATGAAAAGTATGCTGACACTTCTATTGGCATGAATACAAGATGATATTTCATTCTGGAAATTAGATTAGAAAAAGTGGGGGTCATCTTATATTTGACAATAAAGTGTTCAAAGAATCAGATATTCTGTAAGTGTTGCATTATGGGTTGTTTTGTAGTCTTAATGTTGCTAGGCTTGCGAGTGTTCTCGAGTCTATAGCGAGTCTTTCAGAGTCACTCAGTCCTAAAAGTGTTTGCTTAGCCCAGTTGAACCTGCAGGAGTTTGTGAACGCTGGTGTTAACGTGTTCTGCTGCCACAGCGGAAATAAATTCATGACAAGTGAAAACGAGTTCATAGCGTCTTTACTGCGGAAATGAACCAGGGAAAAAATCTGTCTAACAGTCAAGAGTTATGTCTGTCACACATGATGAGCTAAAAAAAGAAAAAAGAAAAATGACAGTCTGAAAAATGTGAACTGTCAGAGAACATGATTCTGAGGGAGGATTCAGAGTGAGAAAGGAACGGACTCGCTGCAGTGACTCACTCAGCCGGCTAGTGGCTACTGAGAAAATGACCTGCCTACAGACAGAAAATTTGAGAAGCAGCCAAACGCTGTTACACTGTTAAATGGCAATGGGAGGAGGAGAAAATTGCAAATCTAACCCGGTCACTATGAGACTTGCTGTAGTTTGTATGGCCCACAGTGTGATCACTCGCATACATGTGAAGGTTGACTTCAGGAAATAATGCTTCCTCCATCTGTGAGCATATTTGTTTACGTCATCTCTAGACCACTTTTTTACTCCTGCAGAACTTCTGTGCTTGTTTTTGGTTCTTCTTCTCAAAGGTCAGCACTTTCAGTGGTGCAGATTTGCATGTTCAAGTTCACAGAAGTTGGACTCACTGCGCATCTATTTTGAGTAAATCCACTGATCGTGGTGATAGCACGGGTTATGCAGTGCAAACCTGTTGCTGCATGATAGAAAAAAACAAAACAAAACACATCCAGTAACTTTGAGATATTTGATTACTAACACAAGCAACAGCTTTCCAAATGCACAGAGAGGTCCCTGTCTCGCATCTCAACAAAAACAGGCCTCTTACGAGGAGCTCTCCTTTCTAATATAACATGAGTGAAGTGAGAATGAACATAAAGAGGCATTTCAATATATTCGATGTATGCCAGATTACACCGGAGCTGTGGGACATTCCTTCACATTCTACAAATGCTGTCTCTCTATCTGCTTTTTCCGCATGCTTCTGTCTCTGAGGATCTTTCTCTATATCTGTCTCTCAGCGTGAGTATTTTCCTCTGTGGCTGCCTTTATATATGCTTGTCTGTCTATGTGTCTCTCGGGGATGTGTTGAGGACAACAGAGGTGAACAGCAACAAAAAAAAAAAAAAAATAGATGAGAAACTTCTTGACAGCCATGAATAGGTATGCTGTGTCCAAAAAAAACCCCCTCAAAGATCTAAGAGAGGAGAAAAGTAAAAATCCCGTTGTCACTCTTGCCCCCTATCTCAGATTACACATGGCATTCACAAGCGTCTCGCAAGGGAAAGAGAAACGCTCTCTCAATGTGGATAGTGCATCTTTTAGTGCCAGGAACAAATGGAATGCCAGATTAATCGTATCTGGATACAATCTGGGAACCAGACAAATCTTAATGTGAGGTGGAAAGGGGGCCTCTTTCCCTTTTCCCTCATTCTCTTTCCCAGGGAGAAGCGCCGCTCCCAGGCATTTCTGCAGCGCAGCGGAGCAGAGAGAGCCAGCCTTCTCTTCTTGTACCTGTAACAGAGGGATATTGTTGCCACAGAACCGTGACTTCAGTTACGGAGCATTCCTGCCTCTTCATTTCAAAGACAGAAATGTTTAAAGGTAAGGTGGGGCGAGAGAGAGGGAGAGGACAAATGGGTACAAAATACTGAGGTGCAGAGATGAGGGAGACGGGGGGGGGGGATATTAGCACCAATTACAGCGTGACTTCCTCAACTTGCATGTCTAGTGGATAGATAAAAGAGCAGCAAGGCAAGCAAGGACATTTTTCTCTTTTTGTGCACACACAAAGCAGGAACACCTTGTTTTGTGGGCACACAAACACACACATCCCTTCTCTTAAATTCAACAATGGTCGTCTTTTCCTTCGGCCAAAGAGAATGGAGGAGAATAATCTGGCTGCTTTGATCTGACTCAGTGAGAGAATGTCATCTCCAATCCGAGCATGTAATTCTCTCCAATGGGACGCCGGGGTAGCAGCTTTGTGTTGTTAGTCACCCGCTCTGGCAATGGCACACTATCTACTTCCTGAAAGTCATAACAATCCCACCACTGCTGCTGCATTAACCATCCGCGACAAATGGACCTCCGTCTGGCAAACGAGTCAGAAACACACACATATACACACACCACACACACACACACACACACACACACACACACACACACACACACACACACACACACACACACACACACACACGCGTGCCCATGCAAACACAGAGCCAGGCTACTGGTTGATACATGTTATACACACTGAGCTCAGGCAACAATTTTGTTAATGTGCACACACACATGTGGCGCATATGGGATTGTTTGTATTAGTTTAAAACATTGTAGGCTATAGTCGTTCAGTAAATAATTTCACAGTCTCTCTGTTACACACACACACATACACACAAACTAATTTCTCTGTCCCATACACACATACAGAAAAAAACAATTTTAGGAGCTGGGACACCATTTAATCCCTCAGTAATGGATTTACCTCCAACTGAGAGTCCAATTGCGAGAGCTATAAATGCTAATGGCAGGGCTAATCATGACAATAGCATCATGCTTGAATACCGCTAGCTAGGACGCAGTGCTTGGTTTACCCCAGCAACAGTGCAGCGCAATTACAGCTAAACACAAACCAGGCAGCTCCAGCTGATTTAATCTGTTATCACAACAACTTCTGCCTCCCTTCTCATTATTTTCTCCCCCATAACATGCTTGACAATCTCTCACTTTTTTTTTTGTCTCTTTCTCCCTCTCTGCTCCTTTAAAAGTCTATTTTAACATTAATTACTTTTACTTTGGCTACTGGAGGGCAGCAAAAACAAGCTTTAAACACAAAACTGACATATTGTCACCTTATTTAGCTAACGAGTTAGCAAACATTGCCTACTTACACATCCAGCTAACCAGCAACATCAGCATTCATTTGGAGTCGTATTTCTTGCTCTGTTTTGGTCTTCACCAGTTCCCGATAGAAATGTTTTTTTCTTTAGCAGCTATTTACAGATATGTGTTTCACAAGTGGCAGCTTTTACATTATACACAGCTGTGTTGATCCTTTATTAATGAAAAATACTTATTTATAATGTGTGCAAATTTAAAGTCATAATCCTTCAGATGGATTTCATTGTATCTAACTCCATTTTGACCACTTTCTATGGCAGCTATTTTTTCAGCAATAGCCAGTCAATGTATTTGCCCTATAGCAGTTTTAATGGTTCTCATTTTTACTGGCATTTCTTGTGCAGGATTCAGATTGCTTAAACACACACAAGAGATACATATGTTGAAGACAAACCCAGGCACATGTCCCTGAGCAGAACATATAATCATGAGTTCAGTATTACTCTGTTGGATAACTTTGTTGAATAGGAGACAACTCCTTTGTTACATATGGTATTTTATCATGATGCAATGAATCCTCTCAGCCCAGCCCATCAGTGCCCACAGGTGTCGAGTGAAATTTAAAGGATTATAACTTCAAAAGATAATAATAATCAAAATATAAAAATATCTGCACTGAAACAATTAGTTAATTAACCAATTTCGATTATTCAATGAATCAATTAAAAAATACTAATAACATTCTCTTGTTCCAGCTTTGAAATTGAGAGGATTTTCTGCTTTTCTTTGTCTTATGGGACAGAAAAAAAACCAAATTAAAATCATCACCTTGGGCTATAGGAAATTGTGGTAGACATTTTTCCATTATTTTATATAGACCAAAAGATTTATCTATTAATGGATAGAAAATAACTGGCAGATTAACTGATAATGATGAAACATAGAAACATGCTCATACAGATTCAAACTTTAAGATCAAACTCATACATATGGAGTGTGGGTTATTGGCTTTATTTACAATGTACTGCATAAGAATAGAACAGCGTACGCTTAGAAGTGGGGGGAATGTTGATTCATTTAACATTAGTTATACTCTGAAGAAAAATTTGTTTTGGCTCTTTGAAAGAAAGAAAAAAAAGTGGATATTTGGACCGGAAAAAACCCAGTGTGCGATCCAAGGAAGTATCTGTCTGGTCATCTATCCAAGTCGTATATCTCTGGCTCACCTCCCATACTCAGTGTTAACTGGGTCATCTGTGGGGGAAGCATGGTGTCCTCCTGAGACACACACACACACACACACACACACACACACACACACACACACACACACACACACACACACACACCTTCAGTTGGAGTAGTTCAAAGGAGCCCAATAAAACATTTACAACATGCTTAAGCCTTTTTCTTCGCCCCCCCGTTCACTCTCAATCTGCTTCTTTGGCTTGTTTTGTATCTTTCCATCTCCCTCAGTCTCTCTCCTATGATTCTCTGTGCTGTTACTGGACTCTTCTCTCTGAGTCTCGTCCGTTTCTTTCACTCAGCTCTGTGAATGACCTTGGGTTAAACACATTTAATTAGCGCTCACAGGATCTACACGCCCCCTCCTACTGGCAGCTTAGAGACGAGCCCCCTGAACCAGCTTGTGCAACATGTGTATATATACTGCATATGTATTTATGTGTGTGTGTGTGTGTGTGTGTGTGTGGGGGGGGGGGTTGTTTGCTCTCTAAGTTGAGACGGTACAGTAGTAGATGCTGTCAGATTTCACATGGGCTCGCACACACTTTCCTCAGGCTTGATAATTACACTGGTCGGGGCCGTGGTCTTCTATCACTAAAAACAAATGCGTGCTCATGTGCGCATGCACATACACACACACACACACACACACACACACCAGAGAGTGTCTGCTTGTGTGAGACAAGCAGCACTCTCCTCTCTCGCACCTTAAGGCCTTCATCATTCCTCATATTACCCTGAGCCACAATGGAGCCACTTGCTTTGAAGCATGCTGCCTCTGTCAAGTTTTTCTGCTGCGCAAGACACAGCAACATGTTTTACACAGCGTGGGTCAGGAGTGTCAATATATGTACAAGCAAATGGTGGTCTTTCATGTTTTAGACAGTGAGTATGAGCAGTTATCTGGAGAGGCACATGCAATATGCTCACAGAGAATATTCAAAGATATGCTGGCATAGGGTGCCCGACTGCTCGCTGATGAAGAGCATACAGTGTGGTGCTAAAGATTACAGAGGTCCTTGTAGGTACAGGAGAGTACAATGCAGCAGGTTAGAGCCTTTAATGAAAATGAGCAGTGTGTGCACACTCAAAACAGGTGGGCGTGTGGGGTGAAGCAGGCGATAGATTTCCACATTAGAAAGGAATAAGATTTCTGCCACCAAAAATGGTGGGAAAAAAATTTTGATTTACTAGGCAAGGTGGCGTATCATGGTGGTCTTTCAGACAAGCGGTTTTAGGGATGGGCAACACTTTATTATACAAGTTTTCTAATTATTTCTTAATAACTCCCAAGATGTTTCCTTGAACTATGGCAGTTTGGTACCATTTAGGAACAAGACTCAAGAAACTCTGTGAGGCTGCACAACACACATGATGCTTTGAGCTAAATGCTAATGCTAGCATGGCAACATTCTCAACGAGAATGCGAACTCGCCAATATTTAGTAGGTATAACATTTATTGTTTTCAGTATTTTAGTTTGCTAATGTTTCCACCAAACTCAAAACACAGCTAATGCTAATGGGAATGTCATTAGTTGTTCAGGTTTTTGGCCATAAACAAAAAATATTGGACAATGAGGTTGCTAGATGAAAAGTCAAGAGTGGAGGGTCAACTGAACTAAACAAAAAAGAGTAATTTGTCAACAGGACAAAATACAATTGCACACGTATGCAGAATACAGTTTCCTATAATAGATGGATAATTCATGATTGCTGACTTAGTTTTAAATGGGGCTATTCTTTCAAGAAAATTCCTTTTTTCCTTAAAGTTAGTAATAAACTGCATAGTTCTTTCTGGGAAGCGTCTGTGGAAATTATGAGGAAATTATAGACTATAAAAAATAAAATGTTACCAAGTGTTGCATGGAACAAGTTTACTGAGAAGACAGAAAACAGGTCTTGTGGGGGCAAGAAATGCACCAATAAACTGCATATTACAGATAATGAGAAGTTCTCAGTAGAAGAGTACAACAGATTTTCTCCTGAGGGTAATCAAGACAACAACAAGAGGAAATTTGGTTGAACAAAAACTAGTGTTCTTCAGAAATTACAGCAGCAGCATTTTGTGCCTTCAAATCAGAATAAAATTTAAAAAACAAAAACAAAACTGAAAATTCATGTTTTTTACTTTGCTAGAAAACCAGTGCCATGGAACAAATCACCCACACTTGGTTTTGAAATGAGAAAAGAGCAATTTACCAGACAAGATGAGAGAAAATAAAGCTGTGGCGCTCCGTTTGAAAGCTGATGCAATCTACTTTGCAGTGGAACATCTGGGGAAATAAAAAGGTCACACTGATTTATATTTAGATGCCGCAGGGAGAAATATGCCTCTCCACTCTGCTCTGCACCCATAAGCTAACAATGGCCTGCTATGAAGAACCAAATTAATGTAGCGTTAATGGCAGCCCACTGTACGGCTAATGGCTGCTAGTTTTGTTTCTGTAAGCAGACTGACGTGAGCATAAGGTACACTCTGCTGATCATAACACATGATGCTGGGAAGATAAAAGCTCTATCTTTGAAGTAACCTGCAGTATTAGAGAAGCACTGAGTTTTCACCCTGTCTTTACTTTTAGGACACCAAAGCAACTTTTTGACCTCTTATGTACCAGGGCGTTAGCACAAAAAAACTCTGAATGACAACAAAGTAAATAAGAGTGTGTTACAAGAAATACTTAAACACTTTTTTGTCAAGGTTTAGTTGAGAAGACTGATATTACTCTCACGTCTGATATGAAGCTACTGCCAGGAGCCGGTAAGCTTGACTTCCTGTAGCAGCTAACTGGCAGCTGGTGTGGCTAGTTTAATATTTAGCATATGAGAGAGTAATATCAATCTCACTCTCAGCAAAACAAAAAAAAAAAAGAGCAAATAAAAATGTATTCCAAAATGTTAAAGTATTCTTTGTGTTTCAGGGTGGAGTTATCCTCCAGTGAAAAAAGCTGTAAAGTATGTTCCTCTGCTGCAGTTTTCATATATTAAAACACATGTAAGGTTTATTCATTTAAGCAGAGTTAACACTTACTTTCTCAGATTTAAAGCTTGGCTGGTTCTTTTTTTTTTTTTTTTTTTTTACAACTGAGTGCTTGATTTTCACAATGGTCTGTCTTTGTTGCTACATTACCCTTTCCTCTGTGCTGGGGGTAATATTTGCTTAGAAGCAGATAAGTGACATTAAAGCCTTGTTTAGCTGTAGGTACACTAACAGTAGCTATTTGCTGACGGCATCGCCTGGTGTCAATGTCTTTCCTTTTGCTACAGAAGCTGAGATCTCATCGGCCTTCTTTATGACTATTTGTGTTGGAAATCTACATCCCTTGGGGACACTCTAATACATGAGAGAGAGAGCGATAGTAAATATGCAGAAGGAGATTGAGACTAGCAGCACAGGGAATAGGTTGAGGAGAAAAGCCAGGGAACATTTCAGGCAAATACAGGACTAATTAGGGTGCATGAAAACACTCAAGGGTGCCCACAAGGCCTCGCTTTCCTCCTCTGCTTCGAGAGGCTTAGAGGTCTTCTCCGCTATCTCTCCAATAAAGGCCTTGAAGACAGACTGTGATTAATGCTTAAGACTTGCAAGTGGGCCTCTTCTCTGCTTAAGATCCGAAGGGGGAAACTTTTAACCTGTGATTGAGCTGCGCTGATTCCCCTCTAATAAGTCAAGCTCCTCGGGCAAGGCAACGCATCAGTTGATATCAGTCATGGGATGCTGGTGGAGCGCTAACTCTGTCAAAAGCTCCATCTGTCGGCTTTCTTTTATAGGATGGAAGGGTCTCTCCTGACAGGCAGGGAGGTATCATCTTACTGGCACCGCGGGGTGGAGTATGAGTATGGCGGAGGAAATTAATCTGTGTTTCAATATTTGTGCGCCGCTGTGTGTGCTGTTGTATATGGATACCTGAGGAGCTGTACAGAATATTGTCCGATGCTGATTGGGTGTAGTTCAGCCTCAAGTTTATTGGAAAGCACCACGGCATAAAAAAAATTGTGAAATGAGATGCTTTTTTTTACAGACAGCCCAGAGTATCCTCACTGAATATAATGAATAACAAACAGAGTTTTAAAAATGCAGCAATAGTAAAAAAGTAGTCTTAATATTATTTCCAATAAAGTGAATCTACTATTCTTTAACACAGGGCTCGAGCAGTTAATACGTGGTTCATGTGAGGTAACAAAGCAACAAGGGACGTGATTATCGCAAATTCCACTGCATAAAATAGATTACATGGTAATTCCATTACATGGTAATTCTATTTGGAAATTAATTAATTCCCTAATCGACTTAAATACAGCTTAAATGTAATGAGAAGATATTGAGCAACATCAGTGACACTTGAGGGGTTAAAAACTAGCAGTAAGACCATAAGTAGAAGATAAAATCTGTATTAATAAACCCCTGCAGGTTAAGCAGAGGAGTCTGCCCTTTGTATTTGCTTAACTGAGAACTTGCAGTATAAGAATATGAATATAGAGCTCATTTGTCAGTGTGTCCCTTGATGTAAAATGGTTTACAGCTCCCTAATTCATCAAAAGTTTCCTCAGTTTTACAATTAGCTCATTTTTTAATAATCTGTTTAATGTTTCAGACGAAGGTCACTCAAAAACTGCCAAATAAGAAAGGCCCCGGCTTGTGTGGACCTCGTTAGCACAGACAGTATCCATGTCCACATGCCCTGATTCCACGTCTGTGCCGTCAGTGCTCCAGTCAGCTTTTCCAGACGTACTTTCAACATGACGCAGTGGGTGCCGCCTGATCCATGATTCACCGTGTTATGACAATAACACCGACTTTCGGGGATGAACAATGACTTTGTATGGACTTGGCAGATATCTGCAAAATCCCAGGTTCTCCTAAAACAGTACACAGAATGAGCTCATCTTTGAAGGAGGGTTTTAAAGTGAGTAATGCCAGCCTCCTCAGCCATGCTCATTACAGCCGAATTAGGCCGTATCGTCGCGGTAAGCTCCAGTAATCAGACTACCTCGGCAGCTAGGCTTAATTGGCTCATCACTCAGCCGACACTCATGCGATGCACATTAAAATAGAAGGGATGCCTGTCATTTCTTCAGCGCTTGAAACGGCAAAAAAAAAAGAAAGAAAGAGAGAGATGTTGTTTTCAAGGTGTCTTTCATGATTCTTAACAAGGCAACAGTGAAACTGGGTCAAAGCAAAACCAGACCACAGTGAGGATATTGTAGTCATCAAGAACATTGTTGTATACAAATGTTTAAACTGCAGCTACAGCACACTATAACATCCCCAGCGGAAAATATTATTGTCTGCTATATAAAAGAAAAACCCGAGACACTTGAGAGTTCACATAACCTTTAACTGCATATGTGAAATTCTGTGAGTAGCATTGCTGACCACAATTCAAAAAAGAAACCCATTATTAACAAAGCACTTTAATTCATCCTCGTCATCCTACTCAACCTTTCAAACCTACAACAACCTTCGAAACTGAAAAGATAAAAGAGTGAACTATGAGTGTTTTAGCACGACTGCTTGTGCGTAAAATATACAAGATAATTTGGCACTCAGTGCGGGAACGACACACCACGGTTTGAGAAAGGCAAAACAGGAAGCAGATGAGTGAGAGAGATGGAATCAGACGGGCTGTGAGCGGAAATGAATGAACAAGAGTGGGAGAAAGCGATAGAGGCCAGCAGTTTTCGTTGGACAGCCTGGGCCATCCTGTGCCAGCCTCTCTGAGAAGCTCAGATATCCATCAGGTCTGCCTCTCTGTCTGTGCTTTGACAGCGGGTCTACAGAGGGTCCTTTTTAAATCGGGCCTCTCCTACCGCTGGCGCAGATCCAGATAAAGGCCCACTCTGAAGGGGATTCCTCAGCCCACGGACCTCCGCTGGGAAACGGCTGAGTGGGACGAATGAACGCTTTTGTGACAGGGAAGAGCAGGGCACGGCGGTCAAGGAGACAGAGAGTGAGGAAATAAACAACGAAGGGGAAAAAAAAACAAACAAAAAAAAAAAAACAAGGGGAAAGACGCATTAACGCGCACATACACGCACACAATCCCAGGCAGTGAGACACAAGCTCGATAGGGGGTCCTGTGGGGACCCATTCGACATTTGTTCAATGCATCGTATAGACATTTGTGCCACGTTTCTCTATCCATTCTCTTTCCTCCGGAGGGACTCGCACTGGAAGCTGGGATGGGATTAAGAGCTGCAGCTATGCATTTGGTATTTAGGTAAAAAGAAAAAAGTGTGACCTGATTATCAATGAAGGAGTGTGATCGCTTGCAAATAGTTTCCTGATGGTGAGCTCATTCTGACACCTGTAGTGCAGTTTAATTGATTTGCATCCATACTGGCTTAGTGAACATGAACAGAGAGTTGAAGACTAATGTATGTCTTCCGACAGGTAAATCATTCATTGGACAGTTTGGTAACCGTTATCTTGCATCATCAGCACAACATGGACCAACGGAGGAATATTATAACAGTTTATTCTACTGATTGAAAGCAAGTCATGCAGCACAAGCGCTCAGGTTGGATCTGTGCTTCACTGCTAATAGCGCTATTAGTGAAGACTGCAACAGGACCTCAATTATGAAAAATAATTACAGATGAAAGGTAGAAACAAAATTGAAAATCAGGCATCTTGTACCATAATAATACATCGAGGGGATAGTTGTTGTGTGGCTTGCAGTTTCTTTTCATTGACGAACTGACACTAGCACATAGCACATCCCTGTTTCAACCTCCTATACGTCTCTGACCATGATTAACAATTATATATATTATATTGAATTCAGGTGGTTGCAGCTACACCACAATTTGCTTGGAAGTGGATGAAATAGCACTTCTTTAAGGTGTCTCTGTGTGTAAATGTTTGGTCTGCACTAGAGTGTGAATAGCAGAGTTCACACCGGTCTAAAGAAGCCAGAACAAACAGGCGGATGCAACAGGGTTTGCTTGACCTGAACCAAACAGATGAGGCGTAAAAGCATCCAGAGATACAAGCCCAAACTCTAAAAAGGGCAGATGTGGAAAATTGAAAGTCAATGTCTTTTGTTATTTTGTGTAGAGCTGAAAACTTTCAGTTTGGAGATATCACAGACATTACTGCACTTGAAATTCAGGGAGAGGCCCTCACGCAGAAGCATAGTTATATATCAAACAAAGCGAGACTGGATTAGAGCTATGACACTGATTTGGGGAGTCACTCTGAGAGAAAACTAGCCCTGGCTCGAATGAATGACACCTGTAACGCTGCTGTTAACAGCCGCTCTATCCCTCTGCTGTACTTATCAAGCTTTTTGGAGCAGCAGTGAAAAAGCCAATCTGGCATCACTCACCACCCTTCTTCCACTATCTCACTCAATGTGACTTGTCAGGAAGCCCTGATTCTTAGATGAGCCCTCCTAAGGGATGACAAAACGGTGCTTGTGTTGACTGAAGCAAAACAAGCCTTCAGCCGTGCCACGGTTGCTAAACAGGACACCCCGATATCCGCTCGCCACACTCGGCTATTTAACAGTCAATGTGACTGTGGGATTGGTGCGGTTATCTGTTTACGTCGACCAGCTGACAGCCAGTTGTGCTGGAGTTAGCTCCACCACACAATGTAGGGAATATTCAGCAGTGTTTTCTCCATAAGCCCCTCGAGAGTGTTTACTTATCAGTGGGCACACACCCCTATCAACAGCCTTGCTCCAACGCACTGCGAACTGAGGAGTGTCAGAGGGAGAGAGAAGACGAGGAGAGAGAAAGAGGACAAGGCAGGAAAAGAGGCTTTCTGGGAGGCTTTGATATGTACTCAAGAACATACATGGCTACTCCACCGGCTAATGCTGCACTCCTTGAACACATCTGTGTGTAGGTCGGGAGGGGGCTGGCTTAGGAGCGTCGGGGAGTAAATCCCTCACTCTTCCCTGTCCCTTGAGACCCATTCTGCTGCCTGTAGATAAGTGTGGAATTCAGGCTTGGTGGCAGGCGTGCCGAGGTGAAACGGATGCCGTGGCTTCGGCTCAGGCGGACCCGCAGCGATAACCAACCGCCGGCCAAGACTGAGGCCTGCCAGCGCTGGGCCGAGCGTGTAAGCTTATAAAACAATATTAACATTCTTATGACAGAACGGGCAGGAAACCAGCCACCTATTGTGAACTACACGGGCCAAAAAGAAATATATGGGCTCTAACAATGTCAGCGTGATCCAGTGAGCTCTGTGGGCTTCATTACTTGTGTTGGCCCGAGCCGGCGCGAGTGAGATATCCCCCAGCTACTGAACACAATACAGCGAGCGCTGCTGACTGCTGTCTCCTCTCTATACGTCTCAAACCAAAGCACACTCACTTCTAATTAAATTTATAGGAACGGGACAGGGTGGCTCGACAGTACATTGTAACAGTGTGTGTGTGTGTGTGTGTATGTGTGTGTGTGTGGTACAGTGGGAAAGAAGAGAGATTCACATACAACTGAAAGGAGCTGACAGCCCTTGTCCCTCAGCAATGGAATCCACTGAGGAAGTTCAGACTAAGTTCTGTGGGGGGTACGACCACCTTCCTTCCTTTACAATAACAAACCATAAAAAGCAGCGCTGCTTCCCTGCTTCTATAACAGTCGATGCTGCAGGAAGCGGCAGTGACGGTTTACTTTACATTTACACCTCTGTGAGGATTATTCCAGTGCCAGCGACAATTTAAGCATCATTTTCTTGTTTACACAGAGCTGCACGACAGAGGGATGAAGGGCAGAGCTGTGAAAGCTAAGCAAGAGAGCCAACACAAACACTAAAGGTGTTTTACATAAAGCTGCACAAAGAAATGGAAAAAATAAAAGGGTGATAGAAAGATCAGGAAAATAAAGGGAGGTAAATGCAGAAGCACAAGCACATTCTCTAATTCATTTATATTCCTCTAGACTAAAAAGAAATAAAATCATTCCTGTCTGACAGCCTCAACAGAAATTGAACAATCTAAGCCTCACAAAAGTTAGTTTTCTATTGCATGCTTTCTTTTTGTTTTTCTTTTTTTTTATTGGGTTTAATTAAATTGCGCAGGTGTTCCTGTCATTGTGTCTCTACATAGTTCTCCATATGTGGTCTTGCACATTCATTATTCAGTAAAGTGTGGCACTAACACTGACAGACTCATTCCAGTCAGGCAGCCCATGCTAAAAATAAGAAGACTGTTTTCACAATTAACCGATCAATCGTTCGGTCTATTCATTGAACAAAAAAACAAGACAAAAAAAACTAAACAAAACAAAAGAAGCAGCTTCTCAGAGCTAACATCTTTAAATGTCTTGTTATGTCCAATAAACACAGTTTACAATTATATGAAACATAGAAAAACAGCAACTCACATTAGGGAAACTGCAGCTAGATAATGTTTGATTTCCTGCTTAAAATTACTTCAATGATTAATCAATTCCTAAATTCCTCATATTAATTTTCTGCCCGTCAACTAGTCGATTAATATGGTTTCAGATCTCATCTGTACACATAAAACATTATGAGATTACAAAGGGCAGCACAAAAAGAAATCACAAAAACGCTAAATATCCAGCTGGACTCTTGAGAAAAACATGTGCCAAAACGTACTATGTCATTAAATAAAACGCCGCAATATCTCCGCATCAAGGTCACCGCAACAAAATCCTGCACATTTGTTACACTGTACACTTGGTTGTGTGACTAAAGTGACTCTGATTTGTGGAGTAAACATCTGATTCTCCGCAGGGGAGACGGTGCTTCACATCCATCCTCTAGTCAAATGGGGAGGAAAAAAAAAGAAGAAGAAAGAAAGAAAAAAGCTGCACGGTGAGAACGGCGCTGCTGCCTAATGCTGATGAAAAACAAGGCAGTGTGGGAGACCGAGCAGCCACTGAAGCAGGGTTAACATGGGCGAGAGCAAGGGAGGCGTGTAGGAGGGAGTGTGTCGTGGTAAAGGCCCACGAATGTCGCCGCCACCACCTCGACCACTTTGTCTGACTGATGAGTTCAAACAGAACATGGTAATAGCCTGTCTCCAACATTCCCCTCACCATAAATCTCTCCGCAAAAAAAATGGGAAAGCAATCAGGTGGGAAGAAGGTTTTCTGTGTGTGTGTGTGTGTGTGTGTGTGTGTTTAGGACCAAAAAAGAGAGCAATACGAAGTGAAACGAGACAATAAGAGAAGCATGTACAACACAGTCGTGCATTGCAGGAGTGGCAGAGAAATTACAGGCAAAACTAGGCCATGAATGGCATCTCCGATATAAGAGGACACAAGATGATGAGTGGGCACTTGAGCACTTGAGATATGAAGCTTGTTTTAGTGTGCATCAAAAAATGAAGCTGTCGTTCTTGCCCAGCACTTAATATGATTAAAGAGTGACTGACAATAGAAAGCCTTGCCCTTTTCTTTAAAGTAGTTAAACCATTAAACGGGGCAAGGAGAGTTATTCCGTTGAGACTTGGCAGGCAGAGCGGGTGGAGAGTGGCCAAAGATTTAAGGCTTTACAGTGAGAGATGGAGAGTGAGAGGGAAGGATGGATGCATTTCAGCATAGTGCCTGGGTATCGATCAGACCCTGACCCCGCCTGTTTATCATTCACCATGTTATCACGACGGGCATTAATAAATATCTCCACACCCCCTGTTGTCAGCCGCTGGGAGGCAAATGTAACGGCTAAGGTGCTGAAGCGAGCACAATGTGGTGTGTTTGCATCCGTGTGTGTGTTAAAGTGCGCGATGTGGGCACACAGGCGTGCCCTCGCCATCAGCTACGCGCACACACACACACACACACACACAAACACACACAGTCGCAACACGCAGGCTCTCGAGTGACTAAGATGTAGGGCCTCATCAAAGGCACAATGCAGGCAGTGTGTGCTGGGTGCGCTGCATTCAGCCATCAGCGCTGCGCGACAGGGCCGCCAGGTCTGCCAAACAGCCTGCTGCAACACTGTGGCAAATGAAGTCAGGAGTTTATT
>NW_019525439.1:2285692-2313793 GCF_002814215.2 Seriola lalandi dorsalis | reverse complement strand
GGGGGGGAGGAGTGTGAGGGGGGAGATAAAGAATGAGGGAAAAGTTCATTATTCAATGCAATGAAAGGAAGAGAAGAAGGAAAGGAGTCGGGGAGCAGGTGAAGAAAATGAGACAATGTTATTTAACTGAGCACTCTGGCTGAGGGCCTGAAGATAATATTTTATGAGATATTATTAAATGGACACATTTGAATAGGAATTGATTATTGAAAAGGACTTTTATTACAGTAATGTTGAGCTGTGGCCTCTGTGATCGTAGGGAATTTCAAAACATTTTATATCAAATGGATCCGTAAATGTGATTTTCAAATCTGATTAACTAGTATTTATGTTTGCATGAATATTCATACTGGATAATTAATGGATATAATTTGGAAGGAGGCTGGCTTGCTACACGTCTTTGGTTGTTTCTCTCATAATCAGCGTTTCTACATCTGAAATGTTTGAATCGTTCAAATTACAATTTGTCAAAAGTAATTAGAGGTTAAAGAATAAAAGAAATACAGTAGGTTGATTAATACCATATTTTACTATTCTTTTCAAAGACGGTTGTTATGTTCTTCACTGTCCATCTTCTTCTACAGGGGAAGTAAAAGAAGCCAGCAAAGCTACTGAAATCAGCCTACTGACGCCTACTGTCACCGTCTGTCATGTGGCCACTGCCCTGCAGGTCGTAGCAGACCGTCCACAGTCTCCCGTGGAAGAACCATCTGTGGAAGACGGTGGACGTGTAACAGAATAGCAATAACTTTGAAAATTAGCCTTTACTAAAAGCTATACAAAAGAAATACACACACACACATAGCCGTCTCCTTGATGGGGTCAAGACGCCCTGCTCCAGTCAAAACAGCGGACTCCCGTGACCGCATATTTTCCAGCAAACGGCGTGGGAGAGTGGGACGACCTTCGACGCTTTGTTTGGCTGCTAACAGTCCTCAGAGAGCAGACCAAACACCCTGCCACCAGCTGCTATGAACACCGGCAGACCCCACACAGGAGAGAGGAGGAGGAGGAAGGGGGAGGGAACGGGCGCAGGCAGGTAGTGTTTTGGATGAAGGACAGGATAGTGGGATGAAGGGAGGGATGGAGGGAGTGTTTTGATCTTTTGAACAGTTATACTGCAACACGTCATTTTACTCCAGGCAGGGAGGCTGCTGCCCTTTGCAGTCAGCTTATATGTAAATGTACTGTATGTCTGAGCTGCTGCAGGTGGGAGTCGGTTAACCACGCATGAGCATAATATGAGGTAATCCAGTATATATTATTACCACTGTGTGGGCATGTAAGCAAATCTGTATGTTAATTGAGGGCCCTGTCATTTCCTCTGTGAGCTATGATGGTTGTTAATTTGCAAGCCGTACAGCACATGCATGCAAATATACACACGCCACTTCCTTACTCCTTTCTTAGAACAAATACAAACACACACACACACACACACACACACACACACACACTTTTGCGCTCAGGTTTGGGATTTCCTAGCGATGCCTTAAGGAGTATCACTGCAGCCTGACATGTTTTCAGAAGCAATCAATTTGAAGTTCACAGCAAAGATCTCCCAGGCCCCCGACCCCAAAAAAAAAGCTTTAAAGCTTTAATATTGCCTTGAATTTTTAATTCCCAACAGCACTAAGAAAAAATGACCCAGTGAACCAGCAGCCGGCTCAGACAGTCATCCGTCAGCTAGCACACAGCTCAAAGAATGACAGACAGTTTCAACTCGCCGGAGAGAAAAGTTGAGAGGCATTAGATGAGGAAGCGGTGATGACACTTTATATACATATCTTTCACATTCACATTGTTTTTTTTGGTTTTTTTTTATTAAGCTGTGAGTCGATGGGAGCCTTTTTTGCTATGGGAAACCCATCTTGCATCAATGTCTGTGGGTTATACAGAGCTACAGTATGACGTACTCCAGTCGGTAGCACACCACAAAAAGTTGGTTGAGCACCTCTCCTGGAAAGACATGCCCAAAAACAGTTTTATCCCCTTTTCTGTAAAAGTTAAAAACATGCACAATAACCGCAGGTAGGATCCCAACTTCCGTTCGGCTTCAAAAACAGGCACAAATTTGCCCTTTGATTGTGTTTTTATTTTCTTGCCTCCCCCTGTCTGTTCTGTCTTCTTTAGATCTGAGCTGATAATCTCCCTTTTTGGCAGACAGCAGAGGACGAAAGTGTCTCTTTATTCGGTCGGCTGAAAGGGGACCACGAGAGGCGCGACGGTGGCCCTTTGGCAGGAACCCTGCCTCTTATTTACACATGTGTGCTATATGTTAGAGAAGCTGTTTGTGTGTGCATTCGGGGCATCGTTGATATGCCGGGCACGTTCACCCCTGCCACCCTGCCAGTTCTCACGCCCCACCCAACCTCCCACACAATCACACACACACACACACACACACACACACACACACACAGACACAGACACATACACACACACACTCAAGCTCACAAGAAGAAGAGGAAAAGGTTTTCTTACCTAGATGGTGTTGATCGGTGTGGATGACGGGCGGCGCACGGAGACAGAGAGAGGGAGAAAACACAAGGAGAAAGCTTGATTAGTGTGTGAGTTCAGCACTTGTAACCTCTCCTACAGCGAGTTAAGCTGCTCCCTCTTGTTCGGCTCGAACAGGTTGATGCTGGGAGTATGCCTTAACAAATCTACCATGCACTCCTCTGGGTAAAAACACCCGCTCCTCTGCTGCTTCTCATTCCTCTCTCCTTGACAGAGGAGAGGCCACATTCAGCTCTTCTCTCTTGATTCCTTCAATCTTCCACTTTGTTATCCTCTCCTCATCTCTCCTTTACTCTTACCTTCTATTCCCCTGGCGGTCATTTCATCCTCTAATCTCTAACTGGACTTCTCCACTTTTAGCCTCTCTTCTCTACGTGGTCTCCAGCCTCCTATCTTCTGCTCCCTTACCGCTTGTACCAAACAGACAGAAACAGCCCCAGTGGGTAGCCGGGAAGTGGTGAAAACCCCAATTAGAAACAGTGAAAGCAGCAGGTGGGCCTTCTTACTACTGCTCCACATGGCAGATGTGACCCTTCACTGCACCTTGCATCACTTTATTTCCTCCCTTTCCTGTCTGCAGCCTTCCAAAGGTGCACATTAACTCCTCCTCTCACTACCCCATTGGGGGACTGCACATCAAAAACCTAGAGGCACGGGTCAAATACGAGGGTGGATTGGGAGTGGGCTGGTTGGGAAGCACAGCATGGGCTGAACAGATAAGCTACCGCTCCTCAGATGGGAACCGCGGAATAATACATGATAAATAATAAAAAAAAAATCATAAAATGTGTTAAGTCTTGTATCTTCTAGAATTAAATCCACATTTCTTCCTACAGCCTGTTCCTTCCTGATGCAAAGAGGATGCTGCTATTTGCCCCGAGTGTCACTGAGTGTAGTTAAATGCACTATAGCAATCTCATTATTCCCAGCTTTCAGCAGTAACCTGTCAGAATCAGAAACTGGTGTCTATTTACAGGTTAAGGGATTAAGAAAAAGCTTGTCAACACAGATAGATACTCAGGACAGGGAAATATAGCTAGTGGCTGTGGCTGCATACTGGGGAAATTCAAACTATCACTGGTACACAGGAAAAATACCCTTCGTAAACTAGGCTATTGTTGTTCTGGTGGCTAATGCAAACCTGAGCTAAACAAATAATCATGAAACTAAACCACCTGAGATATGCGATATGCAATATGTGGAACCATTTTGGATTTTACACGCTGGATAGAAGAATCTTGAATAAAAGATGAGGCCGTTCGCTGCCTTTTCAAAATGTAACAGTAAGGTTACTATGACAACAAGTCTGTGACAGCACGTGAGAGGCAGAGGACGCATCACACAGTAAACGAATGTGTTTTACAAAAAGGCTGAGTGGGTGGCGTTAAAATTAATTTGAACACATGCAAGGTTGGTTCTCATTTGTTCGACCCTGACCACAGTGACAGCGCTAACATGCTAATGTTTAGCAGGTATAGCATTTGCTTTAGGTTTGTTGGCGAGCTAACCATCGCTAATAGCACTAAACACAAAGTACAGCTGAGGATGATTTGTTAGACTACACGAAACATCAGGGGATCCCAGTCAAAGTCATTAGAATTTATCCTCAAGCGACCTTGAATAAAATCATCAAAATTCACGGCAGTCCGTCAAATGGTTATGAAGATATTTCACTCTGAACCACAAATGTCAACCTGCTGGTGGTGCTAGAGGAAAAGTCAGGGAATCACCAAACTCCGTATGGTTCCTCTGCTGGGGGCCGTTCATGTCCGTACCAAATTTCATGGCAATTCCTCCAATACTTCTCGAGATATTTCCGTCGGGAAGTGGTGGACCGGCTAACAGCCATTCACCCATAGAGCCTTGGTGCCTTGCTTGCCTTAGAATTCAATCCAGAATCCTTCTGCGACTAAAAACTATAAACTAGACTGTATAATAAGTATTTGAAAAACCTCAGGCACCTCTGTGTCATTAGGTGCTGGCAAAAAAAAGGAACTCTCTCTTCAACTGGAAAGCTCATCAGATTTCTCATTTAATCTTAATCCAATTCAAACTAAAATAACAAACTGGTTTGAAAACAACTGCCTAAATGCTGGAGGAAACAAGCCGATAACAAACTAGCTTAATGTAAACTGTGGTTTTAGAACGCTTGCACTCAATAAGCACATGCTGATTAGCCTATGAGATAAGAGATTATAACAGCTTTTGATAACAGTGAACACAGGCTACATTTCAACAGTAAACATGTGGGTGCAGCAACATTAATAAAACCGTGTATTACTCAAGTATTTCATACATCTAAAACAAAAGTGCTGCCTTTTTTTTTTTTTGTCTGACAGATTTCCTGTGGAAACTGAATCCAGTGATGATGTGAAACGCAGAGCAGAAACTCATGCATGCAGCCTTTCTTTGCAGTGAGAGTCCTCTTTGTTTATAGCAATTATGATACTAATTATGGTAATATATTATAGATTTTAAAATTTCACACACAGCATCTTTAACACTGAAATCTCTTCAAGGACATATTAGGTCTTCTACTCTAATGCTCTCTCAAACACTCTCCCAAAGTCTTTCCAGGGACCAATCGCTCCTTACTGTAAATATTCCTGAATGTCTTTTTGGGAGACGGTGTTGGCAACGACAACCTTTTTTTTTATGAAGAGCTCTGAGCCTACCAATTACTGTAAGTTGAGGACACTTAGCAGCCTAAGGTCTGAAAGTCCCTTTTAAGTCAGCCAGGCAGTCGTTCAGTGAGACATTCAGTCAGCCGCTCAGAGAGCCTGCGGCGACGGGAAAATTTCCTGCGGTTAAAACAGGAATAAAGAGAGTCAGCTCGCTGAGGATGCTAACGTGGCCTCATGTTGCTTACAACAAAACCCATCAGATGACAGGCAGCAGGCACGGAGACAAGATGCAGCATTTTTGGTTTCCGCAGCACGGCGGAAGTGTGTGTGTGTGTTTAACCTTTCTGTGTGTTGGTTTCAGAGAGGAAGGGGGTGTGTGAATGTGTGGGTACTGTATAGAAGAGCTGTGGGTGATGAGGTAAGCGGGCAAATGTCGCATCATATCAAATGCTGGCCGTGCGTTTTTACTTTCAGAAAGAGAGAAGAGGGATTCGCCTGAGAGCTTGCAGAGAAATTGGGGAGGGACAGTGGAAGATGCTGTAATGATTTATCGAGTGACAGCCTTAATGATGAATCGTTTATCTCAATCATCAAGCAAAAATACCAGACATTTGGTGAGACAAGCCTCTAATATGTGAGGATTTTCTCAGGTTAACAAGAATGCAAATTCAATATATTTTGCTTTTGAACTGAAGCAAGGAATTTATAGATGATGATTCTTTGGGCAGTGTTTTTATTTATTTATTTATTTATTTTACATCTTCTCAACCAAAGGACTAAGTAAACCACTATTAGGACAGCAACTAACATCTAATAACCATTCTGATCACTGATTAAAATGCAGATTGCTTTTTTATTGACACCATTAATCATTATAACTTGATGTTGCCTCTTCAAGTTGTTGGTTTTATCTCACTGGTAGTCAGATATTCAGTTTAATGTCATATAAGGAAAAGTGACTGCACATACCAGATGGATGAATGAATGGACAAAGAACAGCAGCACTGGCCAGTGTCTGACAATCATACAACTCCAGGCATCTCCTAACAACAACAAAGCACCAAACCTTGGAACAAATCACACATTATTTCCACTGTGACAGAATTACACAGAACGGGAGCAGTCTCCTGGATTAGGCCTCCCATAAATCTTTGCGGCGTTGGGAACAGCTGCATCGAGCGTTGAACGATGAGCAGCACTGTCTCCGTCTCCTTTAAGGCTTTGTTAAATGCCACACCACTGAGCACATTGTCGGAAATTCATGGCCACTAAATATCAAGCTAGGTTCTGTCAATTAACATGCAGGGAATATATTAGATGGAACAAAGCCTGAAGGAGCTGTAATGGGACCCTTAATAGTCTTGCTCTTTTGAAATATGCACGTGCCGTGTTTATTAGGCTCTTTGGTGGTGAGTACAGTGCTGCATGGAGGTAAAGAAGTGCACTAGTCGCACTATTCACTGGCAAACCAACTAAAAGAGTTCTGAGGGGGAATATGCACTGCCTAAATTCATGTTGGTGTAAAGCAAAAACAGAAAAGAATATGATTTGAAAACAAATAAAGGGCAAAGTGCTTACTGAAAAGGTTACACAGTTATCACTGAGGTTTCCAACCAGTTTTTGTCAGAGTGTGTGAGGCAGAGAAAGGTTGATAGTTGTCAGGTCCAGGCACAGCCCTCACCCCCCTCAGGTGTTTTGACATTTTAAGTGAATTTAAGCGCGGCGGTCTTCTGCTGCAACCCTACACCACAGCAGTCTCCATGCCGACAGCAGCACCAGCAGTTGTCTCCCAGAACCAGCCCTGACATTTTGTCTTCTTCTCGGCATGAAGTGAATGTGTGTGCGCCTGCGTGTGTGTGTGTGTGTGTGTGTGTTTGTGCGTGTGAATTGCCTGTTCAAGAGCTGATGTGCTGCACTGCTTCCTTCCACCCACCACTTTCTTTAGATAATGCAACACATGAAACCTGCACACACTCAGGTGTCAAACCGCAGAGGAAAGTCTGCGTGGGCTACAGAATGAGAGAGAGAGAGGAAGGATAGAGGAAATCATCCTCAACATACCAGTTATGTTTTCCAGTAAAGTGTACACCAGAGTAATGCACTCTGAAAGTGGAAGAACAAACAGAGAGGATTCTGGACCTGCTGTAGGGCAGTTAACAATGTGAACAAATGCTCTGAGACGCCTGGTAGAAAAGTCTTTGTGTTTAGTTAGTTACTGTAGTAAAACATACAGTTTTATCAGATCAGACTAATATTTTCCTTTTGTCAGTGAGATACTTTATAATTAGATTAGATTCAGATTAACTGGATTATTTTTTCAAAGCAGCATGAAATAATCATGACGAGAAGAGGAAGAATATCAATAAGCAGAAACTGGAGAGTAGTGATTCAGTTCACCCAACAAGTTGCCTCTGACTGACATTGTACATCTTTACCCACCTGCAGGAAAGCATTTCTTACAAAATATCTGTAGTAAACGTCTTGCTGGTTAAAGGTACACTGACAAAACAAATATCTTTTCCAAGTTTGACGTTTACGATTCTGCAAAAACATTTAAGTGACTGAACACCCGCAGTAACTTTTAGAGTAAATCTGGTGTATGATTTACCAAAATAAGATAATAAATGAAAATACAGTGTAATATGTATGTTACGATACGAACAACAAAGGAGGAATACTGAGAGGCCGCACTAATTCTAATTTATTATAACAAAAAGCTGTATATGTCAATTGATAAATCAATTATGTTCACAATACAGACTTTCATTATTGGAATGAATGTGTGGTGTCCTACATCAAAGCATATATGGTTTTGTGGCAGGTGAGAAACTCAACTAAAATGCTAGTCTTTGCATCTAAGTCAGCCATTTCAACGACAATAGAAAACTCATTTATAAAACAGTGTATTAATGCAAGGACATATTTAAGGACATAACCTAGTCAGTCTGGTAATAACTGCTGCAGCCTTTACACCTGACCATGGGACACGGGATTTGATGTCATTCTCATACAGAAACATCAAACAGTTATATGTATAGCGGTCAGAGTCGGTGCTGCTGACGCCTCAAGTTCCCTGCTTGAAGCGCATCAAAGAAATGTCAAATTATGTACGTCCATTATTGCTCCCATTGCATTTTAGCCTTAAGGTTTCCATGAGCCAATGAAGCACCAAAGCGGCTTCCTGACAGTCTATGATAATAGTGTGCTGCAGGGTGCATATCAACATTTAGGACTTTTACATTTAATGTTGGAAAGCTGAGGTTACTCTCTCGGGCTCTTGTTCCAAAACGATGCTGCTCTCGTTTCTGTTGAAGCTTCTCAACTTTAATGGTTTGTTAATGAAACACAGCCTTGTGTTTTGAGCTTTGTTCATCGTGCTGTTTGCTTTTACAAAGACTTACACTACAGAGATCTGCGCCGGCGTGGATAACGAGGCTACTAATTAACTAGTCTTTTACTTCACCCCTCCCCCTCCTGTTAGCGCTAAAGATTCTGGGGGCAGATTTACCTCCCATTACGTCTAAACGGTTAGGTTATGGTGAAATTATAGCATCAGAGGTTCCGCTTCTTTCTTCTTGTACCCTTATCTTGTAAAGCAGACCGGAACACTGCAACACTTAATTGATTCCAGAAATGTTGTAGCACACATCCAGCTTCTAGTCCCTCTTGACCTGTGGCCTTTCGCTACATTTCTTCTGCACAGAAGCAGTTGTTGAGCGGTAAATCAAGCCCGGCGTCACGTGATCTTTAAAAACCGCAGCTTCCTCCTTCTGTGAGGTACTGTAACACTTGTGGGGGAAGTCAAAACACACCACAAGTCTGCTAGTTGGTGTGGTAGACAACAAAAAATATATGATTCTCAGCACACTACATGTTAAGCCAAAATAACATTATCAACACGTCTCTGTGGTGTCACCCCTGAAGGCAAGTCATCACATCACCCTCTGCGTTTGCAAGTGAGTGAGTAAGATACCAACAGACAGTGTGTGTGTGTGTGTGTGTGTGTGTGTGTGTGTGTGTGTGTGTGTGGTCAGAGGCAGGATTAAATAATTCACTAGCTCTCATTGATGGACAGGTTGAAGAGGTCTAGTGCAGCGATTCCCAACATGGGGCAACAGTACCTCAACGAGTACTTCTGAAGTTGGCAGGAGACAGGTAGAGAAATTGTAGAGTAGCTTGAATATCAAAATTTCAAGAAAATTACATTTTGACTAAAAATTCAACAAAATACATCCACATATTGAGTCAACTATAACACATACACCATGTGCTCAGAGTAACTGAAAACTAGCCAGCAAGTGAGCAGAGAAGTTGAAACATTCAGCTAAAAGATATGCCACTGGATAAAATAGCTTAAAGTAATGGATAGGCAGTTGGAACAGTTAGCTAAAATAATGAGTAAATGCCTGAAATAGCACACAGTGATGGATATATAGCTGAAAACCTAAAAGTGCTGATTGAAATAGCTAGCTTAAAGTAATGGATGAACAGTTGAAATAGCTAAAAAGTAATGTTTGAAATAGTCAGCTAAAAAAAAATAATGGAAGTGGTTGGAATAGTAGCCTAACAGTATCTGAAATGGTTTAAATAGCCAAAAAATAGTGGAATGATTGAAACGCCAATCTGCCAGTTGGTCCTCAAGTAGTACAAAAGCATACTTAACCAAAGTGACCTACACATTGTATAACTATGAAAAACACTATCTAGTTTGATGTCATTAATAGTTAAGTGTTATCCAGGAAATCCCTGGTCTTGTAAAAAGCGAAACAGGTCTCACTACTTATTGGCCCTTTTACTGTTGAGTTGTGCATACCGCTCATGTGTGCTATCTATGTTTGCTGCGATGCCTTCAAGGATCAACAACCACAAGCCCTGAGAAAAGCCCTGACAAACTGAACAGAAACTTCTCCATAAGACATTCTGTCCACGCAACAAAGAAATGCTCGGATGGCCAATTACCATTAGAAAAGAACACTTCAAGCATTGGCTTGAAAGAAACAGAGTCGGCATCTAAATCTGTTTAAAATTGCAAATTGGGCCTAGGCCTTTTGAATGCAGTATCAAGTCTGACACTTAATTATTGTGTACTTTACATCTATTTATTTGTGAGTAGGAGCTTGGCAGCGAGAGGTTGATCTTAATCTTACTAGGTCTAGTGTTTGTGTGTGTGTGTATATGTGTGTGTGTGTGTATGTCTGTAAGTTTGTGTCTGCTTGCATACACATCCTCACCAGGCCTCTCTTGCTACTTTGGAATACAATAAGCCATGCAAACAGGAAGTTAAGCTTGGCACTTCCTGCGGTTTTTCCAATCAGACACTTCCTTTTCACTTCATTAAATGCGTGTCCCCACCTCTGTGTGCGTGTGTATGTGTGTGTGTTTTCGTGTGTTGCTGGCATCCTGCGGGGGTCAGTTAGTGAGTTCCACGGGGAGAGTTGCTATAAAAACATCAAACAGCAGCGGCAGACAAACAGTCGACGTCATGGGAGAGAAGAACGCTTCCCCCACGGTGAGAGAAGAATCAGAGGAAATCAAAGCTTCGCTATGTTACCCTGCCTCAACAACAGCAACGCACCATACCACCATGAGCACCTGACTCTGTGTGTGTGTGTGTGTGTGTGTGTGTGTGTGTGTGTGTGTGTGTGTGTGTGTGTGTGTGTGTGTGTATGTGTTGTGTGTGTGTGTGTGTGTGTGTGTGTGCTGTTTAGCTGTCAGTCCTCTGACACGCAGAGAGTGAGAGGTTGGCTGTTGTTTTCAAAGAAGAGCCATGAATGCTCTAAGCTGCTGGAGATGACCTGACCTGGATAGAGGAAGCGGGTGAATAAATAAATAAGTCACAGACGCTCACAGACCTCACACCTTTCTATGTGCTCGTGTGTGTGTGTGTGTGTGTGTGTGTGTGTGTGTGTGTGTGTGTGTGTAAGATGATTATCGTTGCAGACATTTTCTATGCATGAATGAGTGGGAGTATGCTCACTGGGTCAAGATCAATGCACATATGAGGTAAAGACACAGCAGTATGGAGCATGCGTGTGTTTGTGTGTGTTCCCTTTCAATGTATGATGCCTGTGTCCACACATACATGTGCTGTATGTCTCTACAGTTTATGTTCCTTAGTGTGTGTGTGTGTGTGTGTGTGTGTGTGTGTGTGTGTGTGTGTGTGTGTGTGCACCACAGCTACCTAAGGGGCTTGAGGGCTGATATTAATAAAGCATTTCTCTCTCTGCGGAGCTCCGTCAGTACAACAAGCCCCTGACGTGATTAATAACTGCCTTGCTTCCCTTGCGTGTGGGTGTGTGTGTGTGTGTGTGTGTGTGTGTGTGTGTGTGTGTGTGTGTACATGCGACTTGCCCAGTGTATTTCTGAGTGCATGTGTTCTACATGATGCAAGTGCGTATATATATTTGGCCACGTTGATAGTACAGGCCATTTTTAGCTTATTGTATTCGTGATTTTTGTGACACTACTTTAATAATCACACAGCACAGTGTGGTTTATTATACATTAGACTTTTCAAACAGTTTTATGGCATTTTCATATTTTTTCTTTCTCTTTTTCTCTTCTGATACCGATTCCTCAATATCAGCATATTTGCTGATTCCCATGCCTGATCCCATTTCCACTTAAATCTGTAGACCCCACTACATGGAACTTATTGAGATCATTTCTATGCAAGGAAACATGAGGCCAGAGATTGCTGTGATGCTAAAAAGTTGGCAGCCTATCGTATCTCAATGAAATAGAAAGAAGAAGAAGAAGAAACAGGCCAACACTCGATCCACTTGTTAAGCTGGGATCTGTGCATCACTATTTGTGTTGTGTTTGCTTTCATGTTTATAATCATTATTGATACTTATTTAAATTCGGTGAAGTTTACTGTTAAAATTAGCTGTTATATTTAGAGGAAAAAAAAATCTATTAAGCAATTACCAGAAAAAAAAATAAATATTGGCCAATATACCGTTATCAGATTTTTAATCCAAATACCAATATTGGTCTCAAATACAGTATTGGCTCTTGGGCTCTTGCCTTGTGTGAGTGTGTGCTTACAAACACCAATGCAAATGCTTAAGTCAACGTTAATGAGAGGAGTACATTAGTTCTTTTCTGTTTATAGCTCTGTACTCTGCCAGCCACTCTGCTGCTGCTGCTGCCTGTCTAATAAGATTTTTATATTGGTGCTGTCTTCCTCTACAGGACGCCACAACACTTAAAGCTTCCGGCTGTAATGAGCCAAATGGCTTAATGCAACCACGAAAAACAATGATACAAAGCTAAACGCATATATTTTACATGACAAGGAAGATAAGGCAGTGTGCGCGTTGTAAAACGTGTCTGTGCCTCACATAATCTGCGTAAACTAAGTAGGTGGCTGTTAAAGCTGCCGTTGGTGTATGTGTACACCAACATTATCTCCTTAGCTTCTTGCAGCCCTGCTTAGCAAGGTGCTCATCATCCATCTTCATTTCCCTAGGTGCCAGAGCTTGTGTGTGTGTGTGTGTGGGTGTGTGTGTGTGTGTGTGTGTGTGTGTGTGTGTGTGTGTGTGTGTGTGTGTGTTGAGAGGGAGACTGAGCGAGAGACGGAGGATGCGAGAGTCAGAAAATTGTTTGTGACTGTCCACGTCTGACTGTTAAAGAGATCCATTACAGCCTGCGTGGTCTCACCTGATAGGATGACCTTCACTCTCTCTCTCTCTACTTCCGTCTCCTCAAACTCCCTCTCTCACCTCCCTTCCTCCCGCGATCAAATTAGACGTTCTACACGTCTGGTTTGTAAGAGGCTGTCTGTTGCACTTAATTCATTCCCCGCATATGCCTGTACATTAGCTCCCTCCGACATGAAACGCCTCACCGAGCCATCAGCTATCGCCCTGCAACATATCAACCCCACAGACCACGATGAACGCTATCATATCCAGCATTAGGCAAAACTGCCAACAGATACACAAATCCACATTTAAAAAAAAAATGCAAGAAAAAACCTGCCAGCAGAAAATCAAATGGACAGGAACCAAGGCACACGTCGCGAGCTTCTCTTTTGACTCTCTATCTCGCAGCCTCTGATGTCTGGCTAGAAACTCTCCGCTTCTCTTCCAATTTTTTACCCTCTCATCAAACTGCATCAGTCTCTGCGCTTGCCTAAGGCTGTGAAATTAATTGTGTCTAATCATGACCAGTTTCCACAATTACTAATTGTGGAACGTTAATGTATCAGTAAGAGTGAAATATCAAGTTCCCCGCTGTAGGTCAAAATAATCACGCTCGTGTGTGATACAGAGGTGCAGGTGCTCTTTTTGAACCAAGATGAATTATTCTGATTGTTAATATTAATAGTCACAGCAACTCCGTAAAGGCTGCCTCTAGCTGCTGATGTTGATCATTTGTTTTACTGTGAAGAAACATTTCTCTATTGAGGATGGACAAAAGTTAGCGGAGACGTGGAGTTAACGGTCAGTGCGTGCAGTGTCATACCGTCTTAAATCACAGGGCAGCTCGTCCAAAAGAACATTGTTCTGCGGGACTAACATATGGCCTTGGTCAGCTGGGTTTAGCTTCTCCATCTGCATTTATATCAAATGATTCAAAAGTAGAGATCTGTATTTGACCTCTATTTATGTGTAAGGCTGGTGTGAAATGTTTTTAATACTGGGATCAGTACAATTTCAATTAATCGGGAAATTGTTTTCTCAATAAAATGTCATAAAACAGTAAAAATGTCAGATCCAATTTTCTAAAAGGCCAAAGTGATGCCTTGAACAGTCCAAAAACTCAAAGATATTCAGTTCACCCACAAAAAAAACAAGAGAAAGTCACATTTGAGAAGCTGGAAATTGCAAATTTTTCCATGAAACATTACGTAAATGATTTATTTCAATATAGTTGCAAATTCATTTTCTGATGACTGATTAATCGATTAATTATCTAATACTAATACCTAACATAAATAATTTATAATACAAAAGCCTTCTTTAAAAAAAAAAAAAAAAACAATATTTACAAATGTTAAAATGAAGTCTAAATTTTAGGTCCAAAGTTCCTTCTTGACCCTGAAAACAGCAGCTGACAGAACAGTATCTATATCTAGCTCCATTTAGTGTTCCATTTTATTTTAACCCGCATCATTATTATGATCTAAATCAGTAATATCAAAAGTACCAGCATCGTTACCAAAAGAGGTTTGTCACAAAAAAGCCCAATTGAACTAAAACTGTAAGCAAAAGTTGTAGTTTTCAGTCACAGGATATCTGCCTGACGGATAGAAGATATCATCCCCTCAAATACTTTTGACCATGATACACATTTGTCAGCTGATCCTGAACGGTCGTCTCTGCGTGGTCGTCAAAGACCAAGTGACATTCTCCTCCACTGGTGCACTGCTGCTTTAGCCGGGAACAGCAAGCCATCAATCTTTATAAATCATTCAGCTCGCCTGCTTTGCCCTCCACACACACACACACACACACACACACACACACACACACACACACACACACACACACACACACACTAACGAACGCACAGAAATACACACACCTTGGCTCTTGGTCTTGTTCCTCCCTTTCTCCTGCAGTGCTCCAGGATCACTACGGTTTACGTAACCACGTGTACGAGAGCAAGGTTTCGTTGAAACGGGAGCTACATTTTTAAAATGTTCCTCTTTTAGATAAGGGACCTGAAGTAGCCTTGACTAGGAGAAACAATATTATGATTTAAAAGGAAACATTCATTAATTTTTAAGTTTATTCAAGAAAAGACATTTTTTACACTCTTCGGCTGATTGATTCAACCTGGATCAACCTACTTTGTGACCGTTTTAACCATTTCAATCATCTCTGCTCTGCTTGCCCATTAAATCTTTCCTGTAATAAACAATCGCATGAAGGGAAGTTCATTAAAGTTTCAGCAACAGTAGCGGTTTGAACTGGATAGTCACTGTGAGCAGCGATCACTGCCACGGTCGAACAAATTATAGGGAACAGAAAACAGAGCGGATCAAAGGCAAAGACAGACACACACACTTCCTCAGATTAAAATTAAAGCACGAAAACACCACAACAAAGACCACAAATGAGGAAACGAAAAGAGGAAATTAGCACTACTTAGTATGTGACACCTAAGCAGCACCTGACAGCAGGGCTAAACATATCACTTACAGTGTGAGTAACAAGCTTCTGAGTTGCCTGTTTTTCTGCTGGTTTGCTTTTGCTTCTCTCCTGTGTAGCGCTGTCCAGAAGGATTGCTCACTTTAACCCCTGGATGTGCCATCATGTTTTTTTGTTACTTTTTTTGCCGTGTCTGGTTTCTCACAAAAAAAACCAACAAAAAAAAAAAAACCTGCCACCCTTTTCCCAATTTTTATGAAGTCATGAGGGTCATTTCAGAAAAAGAAAATTCACGGTGTGGGAGGGGTTAAAGGTCACTTCTGCAGTTAGTCTTGACAAAAGATACAGGAGTAAGAATTTAGCGTGAGTTTTTCTGTTTTTTGGGACTGGATCACAGTGAATAATTCATAGACTCCTTTTAAAACCCAGCTGGGACCAAAAATATTCTATGTGTTGAAGGGGGTGGGGGGGTGGGGGGTTAAATCTCAGTATTTCGTGAGGATGTAAATGATTTAATAACTTGTCAAGTCAGAGCCATGACTTGAGAGAGGCTCCATGATGAAGGATGTCATCTGGGGCGAGATGAAAAAGGAGGCTTTTTTTTTTCTTGCAGAGGGGGTGTCTTCTGTCAGCAGTGCGGCTGTTGTGACATCCCCCACCCCACCCCACCACCCCCTCCTCCCCTGTGGTCACCTTGTATTTAAATAACATTGCGGCCCATTGATCTCCAGGGAGAGGCCATGTTGGCTCTGATTTAGCCTGCAGAGGAATGCTGGAATGTCTCTGGCTCCGAGCCAGCAGCCTTTTCCTGGCCCGACCTTTGACCCCAGCCAACGCAAAAAGGGGAGGCCTTGGCTGTATGCTGGGGGAGGGGGGGTTGTGGGGTGAACGAGGCTAAAGTAGGCGGCGACCACCTGCTCTCCCTCTGATCTAATGACCTCGCCTACCAGCACACCAACAGTCACACACAGACACACAGACACACAGACACACACACACACACACACACACACACACACACACACACCTAAGCTCACAAACTCAGTCCCTCAGTTGTGCGCCTGTGTCCAGCTCTGGCCACAAACACGCGCAGGAGTCATGCTCTGTGGTCGTGGGTAAACACACAGGCTGAGGGCTGACTGCACATGTCAACACACACTGATCTGCCTGCTCCTGCGGGGGCATAAACATACAAACACACACTGACACACACACTGGGTGCAGACGAACAGCATCTGACTGACTCTCAGTGTATTCAAGGCTAAAAGCATCGTAAAAAAAAACAAGCTTCGTGCTGTATGTATATGTATGTGTGTGTGTGTGTGTGTGTGTGTGTGTGTGTGTGTGTGTGTGTGTGTGTGTGTAGATGTGTGTTACTCATGCAGTAGACATTTATGGCCGTCATCTGGTAGCTATACATAACATCATTACCCCATCAGCGCGTGTTAATGTGGAACTTGGAAGTGTGTCGCCGGCCTCTGCGTGTGTGTGTATTTTCTTCACCCATAACCCGTTTCCGTGTGACAGACTCCTTAGGTAGGAGCACTGGAAAAATCGCCGTCATTACATCATCTGGCCTGTGCTAACCTCAGCCGCTTGGCATGGGTGAAAAAAAAAAAAATGGCCGGGAGCGCCAACGTAAAAGGGAACTTGGACGCACTTTTAAAAATAAACGTGTAGCGGTAAAACACTGAATGACTAATCGGTTTGGAGGGCTAAGCCGGGCAGCGTGACCGAGGGGGGGAAAAAATAACAAACTCTGGAGCATGGCCGAAGTAATCAGACTGAAAAGGGGCCTTTATGTCTGGTGTGCCAAGTCTGCGGAGATATATGCACAGAGGGACAAAATAAAGAGAGGAATACTGCAACAAGGTGGAGAAAGAGGATATATGAGAGAGTGACCAGAAACAGACAGAACAAAAGAAAAATGTTGTGGTAAACAATGAGAAACTGAATATGCACGCGTGAGTAGGAGTATGAGAGAGATGAAAAACAGAGAAAGCAATGAGGTAGGGCAAATATATGGAGGAAGAAATATATATATGTATATATGTGTGTGTGTGTGTGTATGCAAGCAAGAGTGACAGCAAGGAAGGGAGAGACGGAGCGAGAGGCAAGATGAGAGATAGGGAGATGAAATTAAAGAGGAATGCAGATGAAAATAGAGAAAGCGTGTGAGGGTGCCGAGTATATAGGGAGTCAAGGGGTAATTTGAGATGATGACAGTGCTTCCTTTCTAGTTCCAGTTCTCTAGTTCTGGCATTTCCATCAGAGACACACGGAGAGTAAAAGACCCTGGCTGTAATGTTATACTCAGTAAATATAGGCAGCAGCCTGAGCTGAATGTGTGGTTGTGTACGTCTGTATATGTGGTGGGGAATGGAGTGAATTGAGAAGCCCTCACTTGTGCAGATCTGTCTTGAGTAGTGTGTCCTGTATAGAGAAAAAAGCCTGTGGTCTGGCTGATTATGAAAGAAAAAAAAAGAAAAAAAGAAAAATGAGTGGATTCAGCTCTCGGAGAAACATACACAAAAGCACACGAATCGGTAAATACGGCAGCACCATCTTTGTGAAAGCAGGGGATAAACACAGGGTATTCCCTCATCACCCCTGGCTTCCATTTCTGTCGACAGAATGGAAACAGAGAGGAAGTCTCAAAAAAGAGCGTGAGAGGAAGAAAATTATAGATCTCTCTGTCACTGTCTGCTTATGTCATGAAAACCGGCCGACCACATAGCATTAGCCGAGACGGTTCAGCGCACTCAGACATTGAGACATGGTATTAGCAGCATGTGAAAGGTTTTGTGCAGCTACGTCACTGTACAAAAAGGAAAAAAAGAAAAAAGAAAACGGAAACAAACAAACCAAAAAAATAAAATAAAATGAGCGACCAAAGCCAGACAGGCTGGTTTTCACTAACCGGTGAATTAAAGCATGCGAGCGTTGGCGGAAAGAGAGAAGGATGAATGAGGGAGGGAGGGAGGGAGACTTCCCGAAGACGACGGTGTGGTCTTTGAGTGTCTTAACTGTGCAGTCGCTCCCACCGCGGATCAAAGGCAGAGAAGTGGCTTGGCTCTCAGCGGCATTAAGTCACGTTAAGCCTAGATGGAGGCCATACACATGCTCCCACAAATAAAGCTGGCTGGGATTAGACTGACAAGGGCCCACAGTGAGTCGCAGGATTTCAAACAAGGTCAGACCACAGTCGCACAAGCAAAGAGTGCACAAGGGGAAAAGGGATGTACTCGAAAATGGGCTGAACTGCTTTAAGGTGCGCTTGATTTAATTTTCTAGTATAATGAAAACTTCAATGTTTTTGTGGTTGCTTTCATTGGCTCATTGAGAAATGAGATGTTTAATGTCCGGCAGCAACGTTCAGAGCCGATGCTGGAAGCTGCAGGATGCCTCTTTGTGTAGCAAGGTGGAAAGTAAAGATGTCGAGGTCAGGGTGTGTGTTTTAGTTGCCCAACCCTTGACTGTACCTTTAAGGCCTTTTTAATTTGGTGACACCCACGGTCACCGTGGTAACAGCGAGTGTGGTTTAATAACAGAAGAGCAACGTGTGCGTCTTTTTTATGGTGCAGCCAAACACACTCAGGGTTTAAATAAAGTAGTCATTCAAAAATAACTGCGACCGCAATCTCATTCCACCACGTGCTGTTTTGCACTGATTTTTTGGGACAAACAGGCGACTCTCAACCTCTGAGACAAGTAACTCTGAACTGTTTGCTGGGACTGCTTTACAATAAAAGCCACTCCGTATTTCGCAGAATGCTTTTATAGTGAAGTAAGTGAAGGCAGTAAGACGTGGAGGGTTTGCGTTAGCAGTAACTGATACAGCATTAAGAAAGTAAACAGTGACCAATAACACTGGATTACATGGTGCATCATTCCCATGAATAACTTTTACCTGAGAAGGCAGAAATTTGAATCCAGCATGGGAATGGATTCATTGCAGCCACTAACAATGAAAACTACTACATTACACATTGATTAAATGTAAATATGTTGAATTGCTGAAAAATGAATAGAAGGAATGAGTTTTATTTCATGAAAAACATATCCATTGTTGTTTCCTTTAACATACAAAACTGTGGGTGCCGAATTTCAATTTGAAAATTTTGGCCCTTTTTGCCGTGATGTAAGGGTTGGGTTTATAGTACACCTTTGCCCCAACACTCATGACGTGGTTGAGTATGCAAGGTCTGAAATCTGATATTGTGCTCTGAGATTAGACTGGGGCTTTTTAAAAAAGGGCCTTCAGGGACTTGGCAGGAGAAATAAAAGAGCAACAATTCACTTTAAGACCACTTTCTGAATCTGTGAAGGCAGCCCGCGAGTCACACAGAACAAGAGAGCAAGCAAAGACACATAAAAAAAAAGCACAAAGGTCAAACTGAGTTTAAGTTAATAAAAAAATCTTATGAAACTCACACAAACTCACACACACACACACACACACACACACACAAAGGTGCTTCTAGTGTCACTGCGCTGTCAGCCTCTGCATTAGACACCCGAGCATGGCAACGCATTTGGACTTGCCAACACTACCTGTCAGCACCAATATAGGCTTTAGCTCACTCACAGATACACCAGCACAGACAATAACGCATGCACACGCTGTCGCGCACACACAAACTTATAAAAACAAAGAGCGACAGCCAGAGAAGGGGAGCATGGACGATGGCTTTAAATATCGATGTGATGAAAGGGCAGGATTCAAGGAAAGAAAGGATGGAGGGAGGCAGAGAGAGGGAGAGAGTTCAGAGGGGGAACATGGGGAGATCAAAGGGGTATTTCAGAGTCAATCCCTTGTTGGACTGTTTGAGAGCTGGTGGCTGTCAGCAGGCATGAGAATAAACACTGACAAATGTGACGCACAGACTGGTTTACATGCAAAGCTTTGCCGCTGTACACACACACACTCCTCGTGTATACACAAAGAGTCAAACACACAAACACATCATTATCACGGATGATAATACAAAAATAAACGTCATCAACAAGCTTGCTTCCGAGGAAATCTCACTCTGTTTTCCATTTAATTTACATCCTCTCCATCTCCTGTATCTTTTCCAGTTTTACTCCACACTCCTCAGGTCCCAAATACCAAATTTAGGGTGCTTTTATCCAAAGTGCCTGACAGTACAAGGTACTTTTTTTAGCCTTTGTAGCCCCAGTGGGAATCACATCCATCTGCGACAGCATTAGCACCTTTTCTAAGCTACACAGGGTTTTAATACAGCATGAAGTTGTCAGGTCACCTGCTTTTTACCCAAACCCTGGTGTCCTATTTTACAGTAGAAGTGATTTAAACCTCATTTTGTGTGGTCTCTTTGTTGCTGGAAGACAGGTGACATGAACACATAATGAAATTAGTGCCTGCAATCGCAGCAGAGAAGCTGCACAGCAGATTATGGCTGCCAGCTGTTGTCACAAAAGCGCTAACAGACTCTTACATTTCCCACTGACACAGAGACATCTCTATTATTTTATTCACAGTACAGATGTAAAACTACCTCTCTGTCTACTGAAAATCTGCATTCTTATACAACTACCTTGTATTAGCATATTATATACTGTATGTTTCTGCTCATCTGACAACTGCAAGCCCAATATTCAATCTAGTTTTTGCTCTGCGTTTTAGTTTCTTTTAACTTGAGGGGACATATGTGGATCTTGAATAACCAGTGTGTGGCTAACTTTGTCTTTAGTGGTGGGCAGCTCGTACAGTGGTTTCATCAGTTCTTCTGCAGAAAACAATGTTGATTGGAGCAGTGACAGCGTCCCAAAGCCCCTTTCAACTAGTCTAAAAACCCACTAAGACCTGCTAAAATCTGGTTTCAGCAATGGAAAAGGGTACAATCTGCAGTCACACCCCCGTCAAATGACTCTGCAGCAGAGGCAGGTATTTATCGGTTTCAGCTGCGACTGGCATTGATCAAACACAACACTCGGGTGAACCCGCCAATATTCCCGCTGTAAGGTCTTTCAGAGCGCAGACGCTGTAGATAGACCTGTCACCTGAAAGAGTGAGCTGCAGCCCCACAATAAGTTGTAAAAACACACAATCACCGATCGAAGTGTTTTACCAGTTGGCACGGCGGCTAGAAGCTCACTTTTCCTTCACTGTGTCTCTGTGCGTGTGCTCTATTTGTGCATGTGATGCCATCGCTCCTTGCAGTTGTGTGTGTTCTCAGTGCGAAGAGAAAGGCAAACTCGACTGGCAGTGGAAAAGGGGTCAATCGGCTTTTATTAGTGGGTTTACCGGTGTTTAAAAAACACGCTTATACCCGCTAGTTTAGGTGTAAAAAGGGTCTGAGCTGCAAAACAAAACAACAGGCTAAAAGACACTACAACACTCAATGCCTGAAAGAAGCTGCAACATTGGGTGATAATTCTCTGTGGATTTGTCATAATGACTGATCATTTTTCACTTTAGATACAGTTTTTTGATGTATTGTTAATATAAAAAACATTGACTAGTGCAGCTTTAAGTCAACTGAAAACAAGGTTCGGTTTAAGACTAAAACAGTCAATGCTGATTTAAAAGGTCTATTACACATCTGGTAAAACAAATGTGTATCATTTAAATGTTGTGTAGGAGCCAGAGTTACAAAAACCTGTTTTTTAGCGTACTGGTGGGTTTTTGACAGAGGTCAATAACTCAGTGCTGGAGGAATATTTTAGTCTTTCATTATTCAAGTGAAGAAAAAAAAAAAAAAAAATCACTCAAACTCAAAACAAGGATAAGAGTAAAATGCAGTCCTGTTATGTGCTGAGTCCTCTCCCCTCGCTTTTAACACCCAAACAAATAATCAATCTGAAACCTGACATTTTCAGCCTCTTCTATGGGAAAGCAGTTGCAAATGAAACCAAGTAATTCAACAAAGCAGTTTGCTCGGGCCACAAAAGCAGCCATCACCTGTTTTTATATTTCGTCAGGGATGCTTTCCGGAGGTTTTTTGTCTTCCTCCTGGCAAAAACATCACCTATTGTTTCACCGTGATTGCCCGTCTCACACCTTCCATTCACATCTGTGTGAGAGTCTATTCAGCTGTGCAGAGGGAGGCCGATTCTATTCTTGTACTGTGCCCATTTCCCATTGACTGGACAAATAAGTGATCGCCCAGGTCGTTCATCTTACATACTCTTCACTTATGCTCTGCATGGAGGAAAGGAGGGAAAAAAAAAAGTGCGAACAGCTGAACTGAGTGAACCGTCGCATTTTTCCTGTGACGAATGTCCTCCATGGAAAGCATGAGTCTGCCTTTACCTCGTCCCTAGCCTGCTAAGAGAGAGAGAGAGAGAGAGAGAGAGAGAGAAAGAGAGAGAGGGGGAGGGAGACGTACAGGGGGAGAAGGGAGAGAGAAGAGAGCAGGACGTTTCCTTCCAGGATACTGACCACACGTTTCCCCCCACTGCGCCTTGCTGGCCACTTTTCCTCAGGAGGATTAGCGTGCGTGTGTGTGTGTGTGTGTGTGTGTGTGTGTGGCATTGGAATTGGTTGATGGTTTGCAAGGCAAAGAGCTTCGCCCCCGCTTTGTAGAAATGCGGTTGGTATCTTGCTCTCGCTCTAACACATATACACGCATACACAACCTTTTTCACTCCACCTGGCCTTCTAAAGCAGACATATACACAACCACATACAGTGGAACACACACACACACACACACACACACACACATACACACAGAGCAGGCTTTTTTCTCAGTCCAGCCAGCTCTAAAGCAGAGATACACGCTGAGAAACACACAACACACACATTTTAAGGCATCTTGCCTCGTGCTGTTCAGGTCTGGGAGGACTGGCTAACAGCAGCAGCAGCAGCAGCAGCAGCAGCAGCAGCGATGGGGGCAAAGCAGCCGAGTCTCTCATAACATTAAAAGTGAAGAATTCTTCAAACAACCTCCTCTCTTAAGTCCTACTATATACACAGAGGTCGACATGAAAGAATGAATGCATTTTGCTGAGGTTTCTGTGGTTGTGGTCAGAGAATAATTAACTATGAAAACATAACCCTTGACATTGAAAAGGTTGACAATACACTAGAGGCACTTCATCGATGATGACACCTCCTTTACCTCACAATCCTGTGGGAATGTATTAATAAGTGTTTGAAATCTCAATTTACTCCACACAATAGAATAAACTAGTTTCTGTTATACACTAAGAATTGAATGGGTGAACGAGGGAGTGATTTCAGACACAGCCTTGACATTACATTCCTCACGCAGATTCATTTCGACGGTGAACCTTTTCCAGGAAGACAAAGGGTTTAAAATCCGTATCAGGGTGTCACATTGCCATGAACGCAGATTTTGCTTAATAAGAGCAAAGAGGAAGTCAGTGGCTCATCACGGATCCCCACGGAGAAGGTTTTCTTGGTTTTTTTGTTATGTAACTAGGCGGTTTATTAAATTACAACTGCAATGTGCAGATTGTGTTGTTTTTTTTTTCTTGCTTTATTGAATGTCCCCTCATCCTGCACCTGTTTTTTTTTTTCTTTCTGAGTTTTTATACTCGGTATAAATTTGAAATCAAATTGCCTTCAAGGACCAGACACGTATATATTTACAGTATGGGTGGAAGCAGTCGGAACATCATTTATCTCACAGTGTCTCAGGGAAAGGTGAAGCACAAATATTAAAAACAGACGCAGTTGAGTGTTGTCGCACTTCAAACCACTGAAATGACTCACAGTAGGGATCAGATGGAGGCCGAGTGAAACCTGTAATTACTTAAAAAAGGAACACTACACTTTATCTCGATCCCCACGAGCTTGAAGAGCCTCGGGTATGGTTGCACCAAATTAGCAGGAATTGAACCACTAACCGCAGCCAAGTTCCCCGCTCTGCTCAGTTGTACTACAGAACCTGAAAACATAATATCCACATGAACCGCGGCAACCCCAGCCTGATTCCTGTACCAATCGACGCACCCAGGCATGTGTGTAGATGAACACCTAACCACCTATCATTACCTCTCACTCTCTGCAGTGAAGCAGCCACGCTCCGTGGCTTTGTGTTTGACCCCCCACCAGCACCCCTTCCTTTAAGGAGTGCCGACCTGCCGCTTGTAAGACGTTTGGAGATCCAGCGGTGTGGCATGGGCATCAGGGAATACTCCACAGTGCCGAACAAGACATCAAATCACATGGCTTCAAAACGGGGGGGGGGGGGATGGATGGAGCTGGTGAGTGACCGGAATATTTCATGAAAGCGGGAAAGGAGGTAAAACGGTGCAATAAATGGGGCAGGAATGGAGAAATCTGGTTAAAAATGTAAGAAATGTAGAGAGGGAAGGGCAAGGACCCAGGCGTGGGCTTTTACCACGTGTTACCCCCCCCCCCTCAGCCAACAAAACCCGAACGCTTCTCAATGCAGCAGAAAGAAGCAGCGGATGCTCATTTGATTATCCCCAGAGATCCATTTTCCTCTGTCTCTGCTCCTCTCAGCGCCAGATACCTATACATTCTGTTCTAGCCCTCCTCCTCCTCTTCCTCCTCCTCCTCCTCCTCCGCCGTCGCCACCTGCCTTCGCCGCCTCTTCCTCGCTCCTCCTCACCGCCAGACTCCCTAATGAGCCTCCGTGGGAATGCTCTCTGGCTCCCTCCCTGAAGATAGACCTGTTCGCTCTCTGTTGTTTCTGAGGAGCTGCTGGAACGGATTGTCTGCTGCGTGTAGCATATGGCCTTGCCGCCCCGGTGTTCATGCAACAAACACACACACACGCACTTGCACACATACATACAAAACAAAAACAAAAGCCAAGCGATGGAGCACTTTCATTTATGTGTTCTTCAAGCTTGTGTGCACACTCGCACACACTTAATTTAAGAAGGGTGAACATATGTGGGCACACAACGATGCGCACACTTCTACACACACACACACACACACACAATTTAACTAAAGGTTAACAGGATGGACAAATACATTAGGGATCCACGAGGGGCTCAATCTATCCATCACTGGCTAAAAATCCCTCGTCGATTCTCCTGCAATCTAGGTTGCCTTCATCACTTGCCATTTAAAATGTGGCTTAGTGCAACAGAATCAACCTGGGAAAACTAAATGCTTAGGTGATTTATTTAGGGCCTAAACACCCCGAACATTTTCTGTGGCTGTCCTCAAGGTGTCGAGAGCTACAGCGTTCTGCTGAGAAAGCACCGCACCCCCCCATGCTGGTTCAAGTACGAAGGAACACCTCCGCTTTTCAAGACGTGCTGGGTGGTAATTTATCCGAATCATGAATACAGGTTGAGATAAAAGCAAGCTTCATGCTTCTGTAGCATGTAGATCTGTACAGCTTAACACAGTTGTTCTCAAAGTGGGGTCCGGGGACCCCCTGGGGGTCCTTGAGGGGGTTTCCTGGGGAATAATTCATTTTCACTACAATTCCATTCATAGGTAACACAATGACAGAATGTATGACTATTTTTGTCATTGGTGTCAAATATTTTCTATAATAAAACATCTCAAAGATGGGGACCCTGGGTCTCAATCTTATGAAATGGGGGATTTTCGGTCTAAATAATGTCAGTTTGGTTGCCTTTGACGCACAAATTCATGTCGTTAAGTGCAAACCATATCATCAGCGCTGATCCTTAAGGGAACAGGAAGAGAACACATTCCTGCTCACATTGTCACATGAACGCTGCATTTCTGTTTAAATTCCAATCATCACAACAGAAGATGCGATAATTGCTTCTATGGTGACTTTTCAGAGCTTGTGGCATCACAAACTGCAGCAGTGTTTTGGCATCTGATAAGCCTCGAGATTCGTGGGTCTATTATTCAAACTCCACTTAATGGATCAGATTTCATCTCTCCTCTGTACCTGCAGTGACACGCCTCACCTAGGCAGGCCTTAGCACCTTTTAAATACGGGGCTTTTCTCTGTCTGAAAACCCACTAACCCAGCACTAAATCACCACACGAATTAACACTTACAAAAAAGACAAAATATATAGACGTACTGGGATCAAGAAAATACATGTTGACAACCAGCCGACCATCCGACTACACACAAAGGTAGGCCCAATCCTACATTCTCCAAATGGGAATCGCCGTCGCTGCATTCATAACATATCTGGCGGAGAACCACGCACAACAACAACCACAGAATGACTCTACGCTGCTGGCGAAGAGCTTAATTAGAAGATATTGGCTCGCCTGTTTTCTGGATTGAATGGCGAAGATGTTTTGCTCGCTCGTTCTCTCTCTCTCTCTCCAACAATACACCGGTAATTGGATAATAAACTCTACCTTGATGTCGAGTTGAGGATATTGTGGGTTTTCCTTTTTCGTGCCGTAAAGGTCTGAGTGTGTTGGGTTTAACAAGTCGTTTTTGAGAATATTGAGCGTATTGTGACAGGTAACACCTGTCCTCTTCTGCTTGTCCTTCTCTCACCTACGTCCTCCTGCTGTCTCTCTCTCTCTCTCTCTCTCTCTCCATCTTTCCTTCCTCCTCTCTATCTCTCCCCAGTCTTGCCTTCCCTTCTCCCTGTGTCTCTGAGTCATGCAGTTAGCAAGCAGACTGTTTTGTCCAGGTCTATTTCTGGATGTCATGCTGTGGAAGAGAAAAATAAGATTAAAAACACAGAGAGAGAGAAAGATATTTCCCCGCGGCTTAAGGATCTAGGAAACTTAAACCGTTTTATTCAAAAAAATGATACTCAGCAAAAAGGACAATCTGTCACCAAAGCGGCATAAACACGCAGAGCCTGCACACACACACACACACACGCACGACATTAAAAAGAACTAAAAAAACCCACAACCATTCCTCATCTCCCACACGCGGCGTCAGGAAGCCAGTGGCTGCATTATAGTGAGCCCACAGCCTCCTGCAGGTCGATCGATAACTGAACCTGATAACCATTTAACAAATTGATTTTTGAAATGGAGCTTTAAATGGATAAAGGCCGCGTACACACACAGTTGTGTGTTCGAAAACAAAAACCCAGCGAGTATCATACTCAGTGCAATTTAACCAAACTCTTTTTGTAATCAGTCTCCTTCTCTCCCTCTCTGATAATCCAAAACTTTTCGGGCACCCATCCAATTATTACTGCTTTGTGATGCATGAAGTTTCAAAGTTTTTCCACTTTCTGTCAGTCGATAACATGAGAAAATGCCTTTTTTTTTCCTGGGTTCAGTATTCAGGAAGACAGTTTATCCTTTTCAACCAAGCTGATGGAAACACACCTGATTTCATTTTTTTTCTTTTTTCTTTTTTTGTGACATTTAAAAGTTTCCTTGAAACTCACCTGACAGTTTGATGGAAATGTGGTGAGTCATTTGGGGTAAAAAAAAAAAAAAAAAAGGGCACAAAGAAAATTGCAGAATAAAATGTAGGCCATTTTGAAAAAGTTGTCAGAAACACAGATCCGTGATTTCTATTTTTCCTTCTCATTCTTTGTTTTTAACCTTGGAAACCCAACTCTAGCTGTCTTCCCTTTGATAAATGTCATCTGATTTGGACTCAACAGAGGCTGCGGAACAAGGAAAGAGGAGTCATCTCCTCCCTCATGGATCATAACAAACGCTCTGTATTCATCATTCCTCCCATTAGATCACTCCTGACCGAGATACTCCACTGCATTCTTTTCTATTTCACTCTGTTTTACAGGCCACTAAGCTCTTCATCCTCTCTTGCCAAAGAGGTCGAGGTAAGTTCAGTTCATCCCTACCTTTCCCATGTGTGGTCCTATGGGGGGAACTTCCTCCCTGGACTGAGGCACTAACACACACATACACATAGGGGCTCTGAATTCAATTGAAACCAGCAAAGTGTGTCTGTGTGCATGACTCATGATTTACATGGAGACCTGAAAGGGTGGGA
>NW_019525439.1:2242019-2285672 GCF_002814215.2 Seriola lalandi dorsalis | reverse complement strand
GGTGGGAGGGTGGGGGGGTCAGGGGAATAAGAAAAAAGGCAAAGTCTGAGACATGTTTTCTCCTGGACCAACAGCAGCAATTGCAGCATTTTTTTTTTTTTTCTGCTGTCGGGCGGCGAGGAAGGTCCCCGCGGATCAGCCAAAAGCCTGAGAATGTGACTTCTCATACGTCGGCTAGGCTGAGCTTTGAGCTTTGATCCCTGACTGAAGAGAAAGTCGGATTTTTCGGCACAGTGAGTGACGGGCCGGCGAAATGGGTTGGAACTGGGTAAAGCCGGGCGGTTTCTAAGCCAAAAGGGATTGTGTGTGTGTGTGTGTGTGTGTGTGTGTGTGTGTGTGTGTGTGTGTGTGTGTGTGTGTGTGTGTGAGCTGGATAGAGAAGAACAAGGGAGGTGGCGGCCGTGATGGTGGCAGCACACATTCTCATTTTTCGACTCCTTTCTTTCACCCCCACCACCCTGAAGTCATTTCTTTCTTGGCAACTGCTGGCTAAAAAGCTTTTCCTCAATGAGAGACAGAGGGGGATGCGGAGGGCTAAGGCTTGTCTGTAGTCTCTGGGGATTTTGGCAGGAAGCACTGTACCAGAGATTCCCGGACAAGCAGGGAACAATAGCGGTGACATGGCATAACTAATCGATATGAGAAAGCTCTAACTTGGGGACGGGGGTCAGGGCTCTTGATGTAGCAGGCACTGTCTCTACCAGCCTGTTCCACACTCTTGCTCTCTGGCCCTGCCATCCCTCCACACCCTTCATTTCCTTTCTCAGCGGACATCCTTTGAAATGCTAAACAATCAGGGCAAAGTCCACACCTCGGTTCCCCCCCCCCCCCAACCCTGCGAGACACCAAGCTATTTTTTTTTTTTTACCCTGGCACCGCTCGGTTCAGCCGGGCCGTCCACTCTTCCCTCCCAGGAAGCTGGGGTTAATGGACAGATTAGAGGCTGGAAACCAGCAGCTTGCGGCAGTTTATACAAATAAATTGTGATTTTGTTTTCCGTCATTATTAATAGCAGAAGACGGGCAGCTCGGCACAACTAAAACACTTGCTTTCATCTACCAAGGACTCATTTATCCTCACTGCAATTGGATGATGCAATTAAAAATCGTTAGTTTTTGACTGTTAGGTTTTAAACTGTTGACAGCCTTCTGTACACTTTCTATGTTGTGTTGTAATTGGGTTTATTGTGTATTTCTATGTGCTGTTCCTGCATGTTTCACCTACAGACCCTGCGTGAAATCAATTTTCCATTATACGACAAAGTATAGTTGAATTATTGGAAGTATAGTCATTATGTTAGTTAAATGAACATTTCTCTCCAGTAGCTGAAATTATCTCACCTAGTCATTATGATTCTGATAGGTATAAATAATAGTCAGGATTTTCATTCAGCCTTTAGTTACCATCCCAAACATTCTCAGGTGGATGATCCTGTGAAACAGTTCATCTTTCACCCGGTAATTGTTGCCATTCTTTTGTCTACATGTGTGGAGCGGTACTCTTTGGGTGAATATCACTTTTTCTACTACTCAGGTTGTTGAGATTGGAAAGCAATCTGCATGGCCATTTCGGGATTTGCCTTCACATATATAAAAAAAAAAAAAAAAAAGAAAAAAAGGCAGAGCACCTCCACACTCTCCTTCCACATTTCCAAGGGGATTGTCTGTCCTCGAGTCACCAATTTATGGCACCTTTTCACCGCGCAAACTTTGTTCAGGATCCCAGGAATCATCTTAGGAGCTCAGATGAATTTTTTTCCTCACATTTTCCCCTGCAGCTCGCAACTGTGTCCAATTTGTGCAGCATTCAATCCAGACTGCGAGCAAGCTCTGGTTGCCTCTAGTATCACTTGGATTACAGATGGGACTTTTTTTTGTAACGTTATTATGATGTTTAACATTGTTGATAATTACATGACTGGGATGTAACAGAGTTCGTGACTAGTGTGAAAACGAGTCAGATAAAGAGGGAGAAAGGGCGAATGGAGTGACAGTGGAGTGAAATAAACAACAGTGAAACTTAATGGTATTTGCTAACTGCCTCGTTGTGGGGAGAGGAAGGAAAACACAACCACAGAAAACACTCTGAAGATCATCACCACAGACGCAGGCGTCTTATCTCCTCTGCACGTCTTCTTTTGAACATCAGTTCAATGAAGCAGCTTGTTGTCTCTTAACGTGCGAGTTACATGTAAAACCAAGCTTTTTAAACATTTATCAGTCAAAATGGCCCAATGTTTGGTGTCCTTCCTTGCACTGAAAATGCAAACACAAATGTACCTGTGACTATTTGCTCAAAAAAGGGACCAATCATTTTCTCACAAAACTGAACTTCTTCACAAACCCCCCCTTGGATATGTCAAAAGACATGTCACATCTTGAGGCCGTGATGCAGAGGTGACATTTTAGCGGTCCCATATTGTAGAAAATGAGATTTCTATGTTTTTTTTGATGATAAAACCAGGTCTAGTTTCTATATCAACAAAATGAAAGTATCAAAGAGCTCGGTCCACAGAGACATGCACACAGCGTATATTCAGAAAATAACCCTTAAAGCGGGCCGTCAGGACTTCCTGTAACTTTGTGATGTCACAACAAAGCAGCCACAGCTCTCAGCCATGCCCCAAGCCCCTCCCACCTGCACTCACCATCCAACCTTTCAGGATTTGGTTTTGCTCTGTGTTTAGCTGAAATCTGCTATATTTTTTACTTCAGAAAACAGTCAGCCAATCAGATGACAGGCTCTGTTGTTGCTACAACTCCAGAGAGGAGATGTAAAACTACACTGAAATGGTTTTTGGTTCAACATATAATAATAATATAATATATCTTCAAAGAAAACACTGGATATGGGTCCATTAAGAAGAACGCAGATAGATTTTTGTACCAACAATTACAGCCGACACGTCTTCATCTTGGTACTTGTGTTCCTTATGGCCTGCACCTACATTTTGTCCTATCCTTGCCTCTACTCTAGCCGCAGGCAGTAGCACTGTTCATTACCTCATGACGCTGCTCATATATCACGGCCTCCACATCAACAGTACTCTTCTGAGAAATCCTTAATTAATATGGGCAGAGCAGAGGTGTCTGGTCGGAGTCAGAAAAACACCCCAGAGACTGAAAGTATGATGTTAAATGAGGTTTGGGCGCAGCGGAGGTTGACGCTGACCACACTGGCTAAAACAGCTGTTTCCCCCGTGTTATGTTGTGGTTTTAAACAAACACTGTCACACACGCATACATATACATACATATTTACACACACACACAGAGCCTGCCTGTTTCTGTGTTTTGGTCAGGAGCAGACCGAGCCTCTGTGGTCTGGTTGGGCTCAGTAACACACATGCTCTCTGTTTATGCTGCGCTCAGAGGCCTCCTGTGGTCTGCCACGCTGGGTCCTGACACAATCTGCCATCCCAGCACACCGTTTCTTTCTCTCCACCCCCCCTCCCTTCAAATCACTTTCACTTCATTCTTTCCAAGCGTCAATATATTGATTCTACTCCAAAACTATGCTGTGTTTATATATGTGCTGCAGATGCAGGGATGCTTTTGGACATTTCCAGGGCACTGGATCACGGTGTGCAGTTTTGTGTGAGCGCAGTCTCATGCCACAGTTTATTCCTCTCTTTTGCCCCCACTCACTTTCTCACCCTGTTAATCTCCCCTTTCTACCATCTCCTGTACTCTCTCACTCACTCTCTCTGTCTGCCTTCCAACTCTGTTTGGTGAGTCTCATTTTGCGGTCTATTGTTGGAGGCCAGTGAGTTTACGGGGGAGCTGGTCTGCCTGAAAACACAAGCGGGGATCGGCGTGGTCGCAGCCGAGCGTGACGGATACAATAACCCCTGGAGCGGAAGCACCCATGTGCTAAATTACTGCCACAAATGTTCCTCCATCAGGCCGCGGCAGGACCATCAGAGCCATTCAGCTATCTGGAGCCCTGACGCACTTTCCTTTTCCGTTACATAATTGCGCCCTGACCAAGTGCGTCCAACAAGTCAAGCTCCAGTTATAGGTGGAATGAGGTTGATAGGGGGAGGATGGAGGAGTGGAAGAGTTGGGCTGGCGTTATGCCCGAAAAGAAAACAAATTTGGAGTTTTCAGTGTTAGCAAGTAGCAGCATACACACAGTGCCACCAGGTCATTCTCCTTGCACGATATGGATACTAAAGCTAGTATAACTCTATAAAAGTGCACCTAAATTGAGCAAGCAATGACACTAATGCCTTCCACAAAGCAGGGCTGACAGTCATCAGCTGTCTCTAGCATACATTAGGGATGCTCTAATTGATAGCCTGCCGATCATTATCAGACGATTTTTCGTTGAAAATACGTGATCGAGTAGATCGGAATTAATGCTTCTAGTCACCGTAGTCCAACTTCCCACCTTGTTCTATGCGCCGGCGCACGACAGGCCACCAGAACAAAACAACATGTCGGCCGAGTGAAACTTTTAAAAAGTGTGTGAGACTGATATATCGTACGCCATCTGCAATCCATGCCAAAAAAATGATCAGTATCGGCCATGGATCGGCTGATCTCACTCCTAGATGATCGGTATTGGCAGCAAAAAACCTGATCGCAGCATCCCAAGCATACATACATGGTTTGATATAGTTCTATTTTTTTTCAATGTATATAGAACTACAGCTTCACACTCGGGTCCTGTATAAAAAGCAATAACAGGAATTAATCTGTGTCGGGGGTTAAGACATGTTTATTTTCCTACACTTGACCACAGGATTTGCATGAGACAGTTCTATAAACAGTCTGCAGTTTGTTAGGAGAAAAGAGCATCAGCTTCTTTGCCTTTGGCATGTCTCCTCTGCCATCCTGTTATTTAAACTTGTTCAACTTCCTACCAGCAGCCACAACACCTATTGTTCGTGAAGGACCGGCCTCTTCACACCTCCCATTCACATTTCTGCAAAACCCAATCCACTCAGCCGTGTGGAGGAACTTGAACCGCACCCACATCACAGAGGCTGGAAAAAACGACATACGACTGCCAGTGTCACACATCTTGTGGACTTCACACACAAAAAATTCTAATGACATGGGTTTGTGAAGCTGGGAACTATTTTTAGTCGGGATATTTATGGCTATTGTTGTAAGTCCACAGAGAAAATTCACTGATACAGTATTTAGAGCATCATGGGACAGTTACAATGCTTTCACACGTGCACTGCAACCATGAATGTAGCTCGACATCACCTGTAGGAGCTGTATGTGAGAACGTAATTGTTCAAAACAGCCGAACTGGAGATTAAACGGACTTTACCAGGTCCCCTCGTATATGTCAGTGAGATGTCCGATTGGGTCCGTGTGTGAATAGAGCAGGTCAATGCCCGGAGAATTCACAGTGAGCGAGTGGGTGTGCTGATGATGTTGAAGAAAGGTCATTCACATGACGACGAGACAACGAGATCTGGGAACTTCTGTCAGGTAGGGCAGATGCCAAAATGGCCCGGGAAAAATTCAAGGAACAACAAGAGACTTGGTTGTTTATGATGTTAATAAAACACTGATTTCTGCAGCGTACTACCCAGGCGCCACCCCTCGCCTAAACCAAACATGTCCAATGTCCAAGAAGTTGCACATTCATTTGGTCTCTACTCTAAAGAGGCTAGTGCTTTATAATTATTTTGCATACATCAGATCATTTCATTGAAAAACATGTCTCTCCCCTACGACCACAACAGATTAACAGGAAGGCTAGCATTAACACCCATTTGTGCTCTTTGTGACCACTGATATATTAACTTACTTATTGCCATATTGATTGATAAATGGTTGATGTGCTCCTGCCTTCAATTGGCTATTAGCTGAGCCATTAACATAATGTATTCACATCCTATTTTACTCTGTGGCAGCAGCTTGTTTGCCATGATGAAACTTTCTGGATGAAGAACACACAGGCGTACGAGGGAAGAGCTGATTGCATGGGAAGTGCTTTATAACAACAGGGGACTAAACGTGATTTGATCTCTATTCTAAACAGACAGAGGGTCTCACATACAGTTAAAAGGATCATTCACATTCACACGGTTCAGTGAGCGAACACACACACTGACAGACACACAAGCACAAGCACAGCGAACACTGCGAGGAGACAAGTGATTTGGCATGCAGGCTCATAGAGCCCTGCTGCATTTTGTCACTAAAGATCTGCACATCATCACAGCAGTAAATAGGTGCATGAATTACCCTGGAGTAATGAGAGACGTCACTGTGACTGAGAAGAGAAGAGAAGAGGAGAAGCGAAGCGAAGCGAAGAGAAGAGAAATCATCCAATGAGGAGCTGTTAACACAACACACCTCCAGACTGTCGTGGGTGGCTGCCTGTATTTCAGTGTCCAGCTGTGCTTGGCACAACACACAGGCTTATTCATTTGCGGCCGGGACCTCTACTCTCTCCATCCCTGTTCATTTTGTCTGTATTCACGTGTGCGTTCATCCATGTAGTAACACACTGATAAGGAGCGACAGCCTGACACATATGGCCTTGATAAGGTTATGTTGGGTAATGTTAGACAATCATTAACTAGACAGCGCGGTAACTACACAAGTCTGACCTGAGGAGGAGGACATGGTTCAGGATTTGACCTGAAAAGTACCTGGGTTTCAACATCAAAATTGAAACTTCCTTCAGGGAAGAAGCTTTCAAATTAAAGAGCTTTAGCCATGCAACATGACACAATCAAATCGTAAGTGCATATATATGCTGTGTATCTAAAAGAAGTCAATATATGTGAAAGTGCAGCGTATAAAATATGTATAACAATAAAAGCAATGCATAGTCTTTTGAGTGCACCTTGAGTTGGCAACATGTGATCTGATGAAGTGTATAATGCACTGAGGAGGACAGGTGATGTGGGCAGCTTTGAAATGATTAGCGGATAACACGACTAGCAGATGCTAATCCCGATTTTGCACTCCGATTAGCTCGGAAAGTCAAGCTAATGCTACCTCGGCTCTGCTGGTGCTCCAGGAATTACTGAATGAAAGGACACACATGTATAAACCGCACGGGACGAAGTGAGCGATATCGTCTCCGCTCATTAAAACATTTTTTATTAACAGGCAGCTAAAGTCTGACATTGCTTTTTATGCTATATTCATTCTCTCAAATTAGCTAGCCACACTTGAATTTTTTTGCTACACAGCAATTCCATGTGTATAAAATGAAGACTGGTAGAAGAGTGTTGTTAATGCTAATAAGGTTGGCTAGTGCTACATGGCTAACATGATGATTTTTGTCACGAAGTTTGTTTAAAACCTCTGAAAACTGAACAAAACAGATTTAAACCTCAAACAAAGCAGCATAAAGGAGGGCAGCGAGGAGAGATTTTACATCTTTAGAAAAAAATACAATTTAGAGTAAACAAACACCACGGAGGAGCTATAATGTGTGAGTCAGGAGAAGAAAAAGATTGAGTCACTCACTGGTTAAGTGGTTAAATGAGAAGGTGCAGAAGCTTTTTACAGTGTGGCTACGCCTCAAACTTCCAACGTGTAATATGGATGATTGCGGCCTTTTCTCTCCAGTAAGCGTTCTGTGGACACTCAGAGGGCAGCGTGCCCAGAGCGTGGACTCGTCACAGCAGCTCAGACATGTTTGTAAGCCGTCTGTACACAACACCCATAATCCCATATGAGGGACTGTGCATATTACATGAAATTAGATAAGTGAGATGTGAGGGTGTGCCTGCTCCCAGGTCAAATTCAGTACAATTTTAGCATAACGCTGCCAGTATCTGCTCCACTGTTAAACAGTTCAAGTTACTACATTAAAAATGTGCACCAGAAACACTGTGTCACAGAAGCTGATGCAGATGGACATGTTTTTTTCGCTAATATCAAAAAGGGAAAAGGGACTGATTAAACTATGGGAAAGATACGATATACGACATACGATATTGCTGTATATAATGAGAAAAGGAGATTGTGAAGATTTTTCTGAAGCTGGAGATTTACTGATTTATTTAGGGAGGTTTAAAATGGAAAACGCACAGCAAATGTGGCAGTGATGATGAAGCCACAGCAAACTTAGCAATGACAGAGCTCTTAGATCTACTTGCCTCAGCCATCCTAAAAGATACGGCAGCTGGGAAATGCAATGCAACGCATCTATTTTTTGAGAGATGTAGTCCGTCTGTTCCCGTTCCCAAAAAACATCCCCTGTGTCGTCCTCTAAAAAGCTTATCAGCATCCAGAGATGCCGCCGGCTTTGAGGCTCATTTGGTCTCGCCTCATACTCCACATTAAATGCAATTTATTGAATAATGAATCTCCTCTGCTCCTCAGACCGTGTGAACTCAGTAAATTCACTCAGTGTTCACCCTAAAAAAAATAATAATAAAAAAACCCCCCCAAAAAAACAGGCCTTTAAGGTCACTCTCTGATCCTGGATGAAATTCAAATCAAATTTTCTCCACGTCAAAGAGAGAATACGGGAGGAACGATGCCTTGGTGCTGCTTAGTGAAAATATTGGCGAAAATCAGGGGCTGCCTGTACGGCTACACTGTACGGCTGCATGGGTATATGTGGACATGCTACTAATTTGAAGAGCAAAAAAAAAAAAAACATGAATAAAAACTCCTCTTGCTGATACATTATTCATGTTTTGTAGCTTCTGGGGGTTCCACATGAGTGGCCACAGTTAGAGTTAGCGCCGGGTTTCGGCCAAACAAGATGCTGCTGAGTATGCGAGAGGGATGGGAGGTGCATATGTGTGCACGTGCATGTGTGTGTGTGTGTGTGTGTGTGTGTGGACAGGGAGGAAGAGGCTGGGCGGGAAGGTTGCCTGAAGGCTTAAAAAGAAGAACATTCACTGAGGAAAGCGGGAAAAAGTTGGGATGGAAGGACACACTACTGAATCAGCACTACTTTGCTAAAGGGAACACACGCAGGCCTGGCAGCATGCATAGCCACGCACATATGCATATGCAGACGCAAAATTTAACACACACACACACACACACACACATACACACACACACACACACACTCACACTCACACAACTCAGACAACTCAGACTGCAGAGTAAACGTAACACATACTTGTCTGGATTTCTGTCTGTCCCCTCGTCGGCTACAGTGCAAACACTTTGCAGACCGAAGAGCAATCCTCCACAGTCCAGGCCGAAGATAAAATACACACACTCCACCACTAAAGCGGAGGGGCGACTATTGCCGACCACACAATAAATAGCAGGTATATTCAGACATTATTAGCTCATGCTTTCCATAAGCTCCTGTTAAGTCAGTGTCCCTGTAGAATATAAGTGAGTGTTTATAGATAGTAAGATATGTAGCTGTGAGCAAATAAGTCACCAGATACTCCACAAACTCCTGACTAGGCCCACTAGCAAATAGAAGCGCTTCCTTTTACACACACATATGGGCACATATCTGTGCCATGGGTAAACCTCACCCTCTGAGAATCTGACCTATCACCTCAATATAGAAGCAATGATACTGACTGAGTGTCACACAGGAAGAGACGCAGCCACTGATTAAAAGAGCACCAAAGTCTTTAGAAAGATGTCACACGTGTAAGGGACACACACACACACACACACACACACACACACACACACACACACACACACACACACACACACACACACTCATACAAACATGCAGACTCATAATGAGGAAAAACAGGTCTTTTGGACTCTGAGTTGATTTCAAATTAATTGAACCATCTTGCCTGGTTTAAATAATTAGCATTTCGAGGTTGCCAGCCAGCAGACTGTGATGAAAGGCAGAAGGTTTCAGTCCAAAGTGTGAGAATCTGCCAAAGTCCCATCAACCCTGGTTTATCTGGAGCACCGGAAAACCTCTAATTAAGTTTCTCTCCCAAATTTGTGGGCCATACGTACATAGATAACATACACGGAAATGTTACACTTAATACAGTCAGGGCATCCAGGTGGTGCAGAGGCAGAACACTCGTCCACCTCTGCAGACTTCTGGGCTCCAAGTACAGCGAGAGCTTCGACAAACACAATTAGTGGTGTTTTTGTAGATGGGAAGCCAGTGAAAGATTGTGTCTGGGCGTCTTCATCGTTATGCATCGTTTTAATGCGGGGAGAGCTGGCTGGAACTCAAATCAAGCCCCGTTTCCCCATATAATATGAACAGAGGCACCTGCGCGCCTGCTTGTGATCTGCTGTCTGCATACGCTTGTGTTTTGGAGCACATCCCACCTTCAGATCGCCTTCCTTTCGCATTCCCGCGTTTGTAAATGTGCATACCGGGGGGGTGTTTGATACAGAACAGTCTTTAACTCATGGCCAGTCAACATCTCGACCAGATCAGCAGGAATTTAAATCAAGTGCATCTCAGCTGTGGCTGATAATGGACATTGTTAACCATGTCAAGTTCCCTGATTGTTGCCTCTCACAGCCACGACTGAACTGAACCCACGTAACTGGCCTCAGCGTTTCTATTCATGTTTACGGAGATACCCGCCACAATGCGTCTTACCACAGGGATCCACACATTACATAAGCAGAGGCGTCTGAACCTTCTCCACGCACTCCTCACCTGTCTCGCTTCAGACAGCCGGAGAACGTTGTGTCTAGCGAGCGAGCTGCAAAGGCAAACAAGGCGCAGACACTTTGAAAACAAAGTGCTGCTGTGTCACAACTTTCTGGGGAAATAAACACTTCAATTCACCCAAGAAAAGAAAATACACGCCGTCGAGCTGCTAAACAAAGCAGAATGCTCTGCTGCTCTTTCTGCTACACGTCTTTCTTTTTTCTCCCCCCCCCACCTCGTTTTTCTTCTTTCCCTTTCTTTTCTCGCCGCTTCAGATTCTCAGCGGGATCACTGGCTTTTCCCCCGTTTGAGCCCGTCCTCCCTCATGTTCTTTCGGTTTGCTTTGAGGGCAGGGATGCAGCTGGATAGCCACCACCAGTCAGGATGCAGGAGGGTAAAAATTAAGCCAGCGAAACAGGGGAGGTCTCCTACGCCTCGGCGATAGAGCTGCAGGAAGACACAAGTAGGGGGGAGGAAAGTGGTGGAATAGAGCTCACAAGAATATGGATCTGCCTTTAGGCCAACAATTGGAAAGTGCCACCAGATCTTCAACTGGATCTCTGTGAAAATGACTCACACGGCTAGAAATGCCATTGTTTCCTCAAATGTTTCCATCCATGATGTAATGAAATTGTACAGATTGCTCTTTGATGCAGAAGGCCAGAGTCATGGGAAGTAATGCTGTCAAGTTTTTTTTTTTCCCACATGCACGAAAAAATAGTTGTGTAATTGGGCTTTTCGGGCTGTGGGTGTGTGAGACAGGAAGAATGAGTGCAAAGGAGAGAAGAGGAGACATCGTGAGATGGGAAGAACATTGAGAAGAAACTGAGTGTGGGTGTTCATTAAAAATATCCAGCATTACCACCAGCAGCTGCACTTTGTCCTACATCGCCCCCCCAAAAAACAAGCGTGCGCTCCTTCTACATTTATCTGAAAAGGATGCCCCCATCGAGCTCATGAATAAACACCATGCAAACAGCCCCGCCCACCTGGCAGGGAAACTGGGAAAAACAGCGATAGACCAAAAATGATTCTTTCCTTCCTGTCTCTGGTCAATCACACACCCACGCTCCCGGGCATACTGAGACTCTCCTTGGTGAGACCAGATGCCTTCTTCCCGTGTAACCCTCTCCCCCACTGCCTCCGCCTCCTCCGCCGCCGCCTCCTCCTCCTCCTCCTCCTCCATTAGTTTTGGCTTCGCTGCTGATCCGTGAAGTGTCGTGGAATCTGCCAAACCAGGGCCTGGTTGTCAATGGCTGGAGCAGTGTGAGCAGCCATTGTTGCCAGTTGTCGCCCGGGCTTCAAAACCGAAAAGGAAAAGAGATGCAACGAGGAAGAGAGGCCGCAGCGACAGGAGAGCCAGGGTTGATGGAGAATGGAGGGGGGGGCGTGAGGGGGAGGAAAAGGGGACCATATGGGGAGGCTGCGATGTCAACAAGGCACAAGCGTTCCCTCTGAACGAGGGCAAACTTTAGCACAATAGGACCCCTTTGGAGGGCCTGAGGGCAGCCACAATTTTTACACCCCGAGAGTGGAAGTCAAACCGAGCCATAAAGCATGAGGAACCAGACGGGGGGGGGGGCGCGGCCCTTCCATCAGCCTGCCAGGCAGCCAGATCTGCGCCAACAAAACCCTCTTTCTCTCCTCGAAGTCGTGGCCCCTTAAACACTGAGCCATGCACACATTCTTCAATGACATAATGCTTTTTTAAGCTATTGCCCTCTTCAACTCCGCCACTCCACCACCACCACCACCTCCTCCTCTTTGCCCTTACTCAGATTTCCCTTTTGCCAATTACTATTTGAATATGAATACCAGCAGAGGGGTTAAGTGCTTGTTTTCGCTCTCGTGGTGGTGAGAAGAGAAGGAGGGAGGTCGGCGTGCACGCTGACGTCAACGATCTGCCGTCCCATTGATGTGCCGTCGGTGGGTGTTTGCTGAACGGCCTCTTGGGGCCATAAAAGCTGTCATTCTGCGGGGCCATAATAACTAGCCGCCCCTCCCCCCACGCCCCCCCCATCCCCACTGGAGCTGCTGCAACGCCCCGAGGGAGTCACACGCTGACTGAAACCAAGATCTGTAACAACTGCTGACAACGCTGATGGACTACGTTCTGATCAGTTTCTGTTCCGTCTTCTTATTCGGAGGGAAATGTTCATCTTTTCACTGCGATTGCCGTGTGAGCGCGTCAGCGTACACAGCAGCCGCAGCAGATATGGGCCAGAGTCTCTGCCCGCTGCCCCTCATTGATGAGATAACTGTGGTCAGGTGCTCCACAGCCTGGGGACGGCAGAGTCATTCAGGAAGAAAGACGAATGCCTGGGAGCACCGGAACCAGCGGCAATCTCCTCTCCCTCTCTCCACACACACACACACACACACACATACACACACACACACACACACACACACACACACACACACACAAGCACACACCCTGACCTCTCATGCACTAACACACTCAATGCTCCACAGTTCAGCAGCGGAAAAGATAACAGCCATATAAGTGCAGCCTAATTCACTCACAGTGAAGCCTCCATCCACTTGACCAGTCATACAAGCAAATGGGAGGGATGGGCAGGGAAGTCAAATGCATTCGTGAATCAGAAATGACGGCCTTTCAAAGAGCTGACTGATCGAGGTGTTTCATTCACGGCCATTTTTTTTCCTTTTAAATTTACATAAAAATTGACAAGTCTCCAACTGGGCGGGAAAAAACGACAAGACGAGAAGAAAATGCATCATTTTACTGGTATTTGTTCAGCTAAAGAAGGATACAGAACGACTACAGATGTGGAGTTCATCTTAATAAGCGTGATTGGATATGTTTTTGTTTCGGTTATAAATCAAAATAATGGGTTAAAGGACGCTAAAACGCTCTTTGGAGCGAACACTCTCTGCGACTTTGTCAGTATGAGACACAAACTTTCATATACTTAGAGGATTCAAATATTGTCAAGAGCATCTTTAAAGTTAATGATCCCAATTTAAATCACAATGTAGACAGTTTCCCTGAAATTGCATTGCACTGAACATCAGTTATGAAAGTAGCAAACACATTTTTGCTGTGAGAAATTGTTAGTTGCGAGTGCAGTCAGAGTACGTCCCACTCCTCTTTGATAAGTCAAAAAAAAAAAAAAACATGACAAAAACCAAGGGGCCCGATGGCAAAACAGTGCAGCGACTGAACCTGGGAATGCTGGAATGATGGGGGGGGGCGGGAATGTACGCTCAGAGCAGCGTTGCCCCCGTCCCAGCATGCCTCATGCCTCATGCCAATCGGAGAAAGCTGAGACGTGAGAGATTTTTTTTTTTTTTTTTAATAGTTCGTCTTCTCTGCTTACAAGAAAGAAAAGAAGGAAGAAAAAAAAAAAAGACAGATGTCAGAACTCAGAACTCATTGTGCTCACTAAACCTGCAGACAGCAGCCATATCTTTCTTTCATCCCTCCTCAGCAGAGAATTTAATGAGAAGCCAATCACGTGTCTGTCCTGATCATCACTTTTTTGTCTCAGCCAGTCACATACCCGTCTAGTTTAATTACGTTCATGAGGACCCAATCGGCTTCTTTCTTTCTCTCGCGCTCTCGTTCTGTTCTGCGCTGTCAGAGCCGTCCAGAAACTGCGCAGATACTCGCTTCCCTGTCTGCCTGCAAACTTTTTACATCACTGTATCAGCACTAGTTAGGGATGAGTGTGCCTCAAGAGTGACAGAAAGAAAAAGAGAGAGGAAGAGAGGACGGGCGGGGGTTTACAACTTTTACCACTGTGCCTGTGTCTCTTATTAATTCATTCCCCTTAAACATTTCCCGACAGTCCTGGAAAAAAATGGACGGCGTTCTGATGCCTTGTTATTCCTCATTCTTTCAATTACTGTTACCGCGAGCACAATAAGCCTTCGGACCTTTTTTTTTTTTTTTCCTCCAGAGTGGAAGTGAGCAGCTTTTAACAGAGGAAATGATTCCAGGGGCTCGCCTACTGCTGTGCTAATACTCTCATCGATTTTCATTTTGGGGGAGCCCTCCCAGCTGATCAATCTCTCTCCACCAACTAGCCAGCAGCTGGCCTGGGAGGGGGTGCAGGATGCTTCACTCAGGCTTCACTGTCTGATCCGATGCAAGTGTGTGTATGCTTGTGTGTGTGTGTGAGTGTGAGCCGAGTTCATGTCCATCCCCCCAATTCTTTCCCTCTCTTGCTTCCCACCCCTCCAGCGCCACAGCCGCGGCCACCACCACCTCTGAGGCCAGGGGCGGCTTGGCTGCGCTGGTAATCCCTCAATGAATGTGGGTCAGTGAGCGGGGCTTTGCCTTCGTCACTCAGCAAGGGGACAGACAGCGGGGTCGTGACCCCAGTCATCCTGCACGCGCACACACACACACACACACACACACACACACACACGCCACGTATGAAGACAAAGACACAGGGATGTGCGCGCGTTCACACACACAGACACACACCGACATGGACGGATGAGCAGCCACAACTCACACAGACAAAAACAAGTAGCAACACAAACTTGGAACACAGATCGGAGATTAGTAGAGCTGAAATGATTACTCATAACTCACAGTTAGTTAGTTACTCACATCAAGTTAAACACTTACAGTTTTGATTATCGATCAATCATTCGAAAAATTCCGGAAAATAAAACCCCCCCCCCAAAAAATCACTGGTTTCAGCCTCTCAAATGTGAACGTCGGACAGAACATTGGCGACATGTTAAAAGTGCCACCTGAGGCTCTGGAAACTTTCTGCAAATATGTTATGGACCAAACAATTCATCCAATAAATAATTAATATATTGATCGATGATGAACATAACTGCAGCCCTGGAGATATTCAAAGACATAGTCAACCAACAAACAGCTACAACAACCCTGTGCCCTTATATATGGGATGTGTCACCAAGTTACTAATAGCTTCATGGAATAATTTTAATTATTAAGTAATTTTTTTTAGCATAATACAGAAAACAGTGGTATGAAAAGCTCAAATTATTAACAACCAGTTGTCTACAAGGTGGAATAATATAATGCAAGCTACTGTAACAGCTATGTGTCACTAGAGTCTACAACTGCTGAGAAAATAGCAGTTATGAAAAGGGCCGACAGGAACACTGATGAAGCCACGCTGACTTCTGTCACGTGACACGGTGACTCGTCGCAGATAAAACCAAACGAAGCTGAATCGACTCAGACACACACACACACGTTGATTAAAGTGAGGAAAGAGCAGAGCGAGTGAAAGTCAGAGGAGATGAGCGATAGAGAACCTGATAAGATAAAATAACAAACAGAGGTTTTATGTAGTTATAGGCTTAAATCTGCAAATCTTACACATACGCACACACCAAAATATCAAAGAGTCCTAATTAAGCTGCACCACATTCAAACTAATTATCCTCCACATCATTAACATTCTCCATCACGAGCTTGGTACTTTATCTAAGAGAGAGCAGGCAATCATGAAATATTCATGATTTATTAATCTGACTACAGAAAAACAAACAATGGCAACCCGGGGAGTGTGACACCCTCTCTTGCCAAACAGCGAGGTAGCAACATGACTGTGTTTTGCTCCTCGCTCCTCGGCGACTGCAGATCTCCAACAGAAGAAGTCCACTGACATCCAGGTGAATGCTGCTATTCCCACTCACAATAGTGTTTTACTGAGATAAGGCGGAGAGGAAGTGTTGCTGGTTTTCTTCACTTGGCCCGGATCGGCCTCTGCCTCTCATTTTGTGGCGTCGTATCAACAAAATGTCAACCAGCGCGTCGTCATAAAAAGAAGAAGAAAAAAATGAGGGAAATGGAAATGTGGCGGGGAGCCACCTCGAGACAAATCACATCAGTGTTTCCGTGTTGAGAGAGAGAGAGGGAGAGAGGGAGAGAGAGAGAGAAGGGGAGGAGGGAAAGGAGAGGAAAGAGAAAAGTATGATGAACCAAAACAAAGGGAGGAAAGGTAAGAGGAGGTAAAGCAGAAATAGAGGGAAACATGCAAAGAGGGTGGGCGGATGTTAGAAGCTGGCCTGTTTCCCCTTTCCTTTCTTACTCCATCCCTCCCTCCCTCCCTCCCTCCCTCTCTCTCTCTGCTCACGCATTTGAGAGGATTTTCTCAAGTGGGAAAATTTGTGCTGATGACACAGTTGTGAAAATGAAAATGCTGCAGCGCTTGGTTGATGTTACTGTCATTGACTCCTAATGGGAAAAAATCCCACTACACGCGCAATTTTCTGGACTCTCCATTTCTTTCATCCCACCTCACGCAGCACTCTCCCAACATACACCTCGCGCTATTATCACTCAATCTCACACCCACTTGCTCTTCTTCTTCTTCCTTCTATACACACACACACACACACACACACACACTTACTTTCAGGCCTGCTCAAACGCAGACACATTGTCTTATATCTCCTCTTGACTTTCTCATTCTCTAAATCTCTCCCTCTACTTCTCTTCATTACCCTCCCCTCTCTCTTTCAGTTTTCAAGTCCCCCGGGTGACCTTGAGCAGCAGCTGCCAGTGAAGTAGCTAAAGTACAAAGTCAATACGAGCCAACAAAGCTGGTTAAGTATTAAATGGGGGGGATGATGACGCTGCTGTTAGCCAGGGAAAAACTTCACAGAGAGCAAATAAAAGGAGTGTGTGCAGTCGGACTTTAATGGAACACTCAATAGTTATAATGATGTGCTGAAGCAGTTGACTTGTGATATTAGATGAGACTGTACTTTTGATATCTGCAGGCTTATCTGCTTGCAAGTGGAATACAGAGCACTTTGCTCGCAGAGTGGGGGTAATGTTGGGTTAAACATATGATGTCAGTAAGCCACTGTATGAAAAATGTTTAAGTGCACGGCACATAGGTTATTACTGATGATGGGCCCTTTTTCAATACATAATACAGTGAAAAACCCCATGCCTGAAGTGATTCGTTACCGAAACAGGAAGTGGCAGGCCACAAAAGTGACTTCCCTTTTAAAAGGAATGAAAACTTGAGTTCCCACAACTGAAGACACAGAAGGAAAAAACAATTAAAAAAAATTTTTTTTTAAATCACATTTCCAGTTAAGAGAATGTCAATAAAAGTGGTTTAGTCACCACACGCCACAGCATTACAGCAAAATCCCACCTTATATGAAATTTTTCAATTGGCGAGCCCATAATAGCCTTTCACTGTCCTCTCCCAGGATCATTGTCAGCAGCCCTGAAAACTGAGTGGATAATGTAGCAGTGAATGGGCCCTTTCATCAGCGTTTGGCCATGGAAGTGGACCAGAGTGACTCCAATTGAAAGCTATTGCAGCTAAGAAAATCAATTGAATAAATGTGTGGAGCGTGGTGCATTTGTGTGTGTGTGTGTGTGTGGGTTGGAGCCGGTTCAGGTGCCCATATACTGGCTTCCAGTCTGGCCTCCTGCTGCTGCATTCCTCAGTAGAGCAGCATTCCTTTGGAAGCCAACGGGGTCAGAGGTCAGGAGGCAAGGATGAGCCTGGATGCAGCACCAGCCACGGTGTGTGTGTGTGTGTATATATATTTATATGTATGCATGCGTACGTTTGTGTTACAAGTACAGTCTGTGTTCAACTGCATCTCTCTCTTTCTCTCTCTTTCTCTCTCTCTCTCTCTCTCTCTCTCTCTCTCTCTCTCTCTCTCTCTCTCTCTCTCTCTCTCTCTCTCTATGCACCGAGCTACATTCAAAGAGCATCCAGGTATGTACATATACTGTGCAGCCAGTCAGCCTGCCTTGGCAGCGCTCCCTCCTCAACCGCTAACAGCTGCTCTGACACGTGTGTGCATTCCTGAGTCTGCACCACAGAGTCCCCGTAAGGCACCGCCTGCCCACCCGCCCGTCCGCCCCCAGCCTCCTGGAAATGGAGCGCTAACGCCGACCAGCCGGCCCACTGCGCATAGATGCCTTTACCTGAGAGAGCCAAGTCAGGGTTTTTGTAAAGCCTGGCCTGGCACCCGAAGGAGTTTAAATTAGATTGAAATGAAAGGCATCAGTTTGATTAAATCCAAACAGGTTTGCTGAATCATAACAGGACAAAAGAAATGCTTTAAATTTATTGTTTCCACTGTGTTGACAAATGCCAAAGCAGGCTTGCATTATAAACGGGCTATAACCAGCTAAATCAATTCTAAAGTCACAAGAAAAAGTCCAAATTAAGTGTGAAAACCACTGAGATGTTCGGTGCAACGACCAGAATCAGGCCCACATGCTAAACACTGTAAAAGTGTTGTGTAAAAATACAATTGGATTTATTGAGTTTTAGTGGGGACAGAAATCAGATGTAGTCATCGATGTTGGGAAAGAAATGACTAACAGGCCCGTATTGATCAAAATAAATCAACCATGAAACGCACTACAGTGGAAAGAGTGGGTCAGAGAGCGCTCCCAGTTTCCCTGAACTCAACGGTGATCAGCTGTGTCAGTCAGCTGATTATGGTGATGAGATGTTCCAGAGGCAGAGGGGTGCTTCTGGGAAAAACAAGGCCGGATCCATTGGGGGAAAGAGAGCCGTGAGCGGAGCAGAGGTGGGCTGTCCAGAGATGACTGGAATGTCAGATAATGGATGACATATCTCCCCGGGTGACACCGAGCCCAAGGCATCCAGGGAGACAGAGATGGAGAGAATGAGTGTGTGTGTGTATGTGTGTGTTAGAGAGAGAGCGAGAGGGGGGAAAAAAGGGATGACGAATGGACAGACAAGTGCGTGCTTGTGAAGTTTTGTTAGAGCTCCTTTTTTCTGGCAATACAGTGTGTCTGTGAGGAGCTGGAGGTTTTTGGGTTCATCTCAAGTTCAAGGAGAGTCGCTTCCTCTCTCAACCCAACATGTGTTTGGTTTAAAAAGTTCTTCTTATCCCCCCCACCACCACATCTCCTGCACCTTGCTCTCTTGTCTTTCTGACTGACTGAATGGAAATATGTGTAGGTTAACTTTCCATATGTTCCCCATCTGTCCTTTCCCTTAACCTTGACACACACACACATACACACACACAGGTAGGCACACCCTCTAGGAACAATGTAGACAAGTGCTGTTATCACATGCCTGAGCTTCTCCAGGCTTTACACAGAGGCATAGGATCCACAGGTTGATAAATGCAGATCAAACCGATGTCACTCACAGACGAGTGAACCTGACAGCAGGGTTCACCGTGTAACCCAGCTATGTAAACATCAGACGACACCGCCCCCATATTAAAAACATACCAAACATTCAAGTACAGCTTCTGTTCCCAAGGGGAATCATTAATTACCACCTTGACAAAACTGAGACCTCCAAAATTAGAGGTAATCAACTGTCCCTGGGGGCTAAGTGGAAACGATGGCACTAGCACTTGGAAATTAAAGGTGATAATTAACCCATTATGGCTGATTTAGCCGCACTAAATCGCTTCATAATTCAACCAAACTTGTTACATTCCGCAGCCGACGCCAACTACACCTTTAAGTGTGGGAAGCAGCATTTTTATCAGGACAAGGTCACCGTAACACTGATACTAAAAAAAAAAAAAAAAAAAAAAAAAGACTCCCACATTCGACTTTCACTTAATTTGCACTAAACATAGGGTGCAAAGCAAACATGCCCATGCACATCCTGGTGAGAGGCTGCAGCAGTGCTCCCATGAAGTGGAGCTAGAAGAGGAAGGTGGTGGCAGTGGTGGTGGTGGTGGTGGTGGGGGTTGGGGGGGGGTGAATTCCTTCATAAGAAAGTAAGGAAGAGAAGGGAGGGGAGGGCAGGGGGGTCGTCCTGGAAGCTAATAGACTAACTGGAGATCTTTCATGTCATGCTTGAGAGGGAGTGTGGAGAGTAAAAACCAGTCATGTAGTGACACATAAAAGGGCTGGTCAACTATAGACTGCAGTTGGGGATCATTATAAAGCTCATAATCATTCAGTTAATCAGTTATGTTTCCAGATGTTTGGGTTTTTTTTGGTTTTTTTTTAACATCACTTAAGTCTAGGTTTTAATTCCAAGACTAAACAGGTGATTAACTCTAATCCATGTGCAAATTGAGGGAGTAAATTAATATTCGGTGTTACTTATTAATACCTTTATTTTCAGTTAGGAAGAACTTAATGTCAGTTAATCTGAATGGCTCACACATCTAAATGCGCGCGCGCGCACACACGCACACACACACACACACACACACTGAGAACTCGACAGGATGCGCCTGGTGCGCTGTCGGTGTGGATGACAGCTCTTTGCGCACTGATTTCGTGCGTAAAAGTGGAAGAGCAACAATGAAAAATAATAAAATACAAATAAAAGCTTTTTCCTTTTTCAGTAACTGTCACTTACTTGTCATACTCTGCGTTGTCCTTGTCACAGCGCGCGTCCTTGTGCTTCTGCCAGTCTTTGCCATGCTTGCAGGTGGTGAGCAGCACCACATCCTCGGCGTTGTGGACGTGATATAAGGCATTCCTGGTGTCCGAGCCGATACCGGTCAGGTAGCGCTTCCCCTTGAACACCAGCATGTACTTTCTAAAAGGCGGGATGGAGTTGTACTTGAGGTACCCCCTCTCTCCGCCGGTCCTCGGATGCTCCTTGGAGAAGAGGGGTATGGACACGTCGAAGTGGGGCCTGAAGTTCTCGGTGCTGATGCTGGCTTTGGCCAACATGGCTTGACCGATGTCAAAGCCCAAGTCTTCCGTATAGTCCGGCCACGTCCCCGAGTACAAGTTAAATATAAGGTGGTTCCTGCCGTCGTTCCACAGGGGCAGGTTCTGGACCTTGGTCTTCAGGTTGTGGACGTATTGCGGGGACAGCTGGTCCCGGTCCAGAGTGTCCAGACTCAAGACGAAGAGACACGCCTGTCCGGGGTCTGAGGTGTAAAACCTCGACCCCTCAATGGTGGATAAAATATTCTGATAACTCTCTGAGATCTTCTCCCCCTTCTGCTGCGGGTAAACATAAACTTTGAATCCGTTCTTCTGACACAGAGAGAAATCAAAGCATGAATCCATGCGGCACCGTTTGCCTTTGTAAACACTCGTGTTGACGTCCCTCTTCTGCCTCGGGGATATGTGCAGGTTGTACTCCTCGGTCTCCGTCTGATCCCAGGGCACGAAAGGGTGTAAAGGGTCCGAGAAGTGAGGCCAGGGCTGGTCGGGCCGGTACCCATTTCGGCTGCGGTCATGCCGGCTCCTGCTCGCCGCTGGAAGTTGAACCCCTCCGAGGTAGAAGAGAAGCACTAGACATGCACCGGCTGAGAGCAGGATCAGGTAGCGTTTTTTGGCCTGCATGTGTCCTGGGAACAGGGGCGAGTTGTTTAGGAATAAGAAATGTAAAGTGGCCCGAAGTTAGGCTCTCACCAACCCCGGCTACACCGCTCCATCCTCCGGCAGCCTCCACGGATCCCCAACCCCCCTTCTGCGTATTCGGTTCCCAAATCCAGCAATTGATCCAGTGCATGTGGGCGATTTTAAAAGTAGTGTCCCTTTCTCCCTCTTCTGTAGAGTTTCACCATATCGCGCAGCGCCTACAGCGGGGCTTGGGCGCACCTAAAAAGATCAGTGCTGCCCGGACCCTCTCGGACACAATCATATGCAGCGACTCTCTTCCCCTGCGCTTCTTCTCACCCTCATTCAGGCTGGCTGTGTGTGTGGGGCTATTCAAATGGAAAACTGTCCGAGAACCGTCTGGGAACTCTCTCTCCCCCAAAGATGAACAGCGGCAGGGGTCCCCGAGGCTCTCCCAGACGGAAAGGTATACCCCGGTTTGGATGTTAAACTCGGTAACACATTGACCGGGGAGTGTAAAAAAAAAGAAAGAAAGAAAGAAAAAGAAAAAAGCCCGTCGGTGTGGCCGCCGCGCTCCGATCCAAATGCCTCGGGGTGAATTCGTCCTATCCCCCCCCCTCCTCTTTTATCACTCCATGGTCCCGTGTGAAGAGAGGCAAGAAAACGGAGGGGCAGCGTCGTAGCGCAGGGGCAGCTCAGCGGTACAACTGTAACCTGACGAATCCCTGCATTTCTCTTCTTATTTATTACAACCTCCACACACACGCTCGCTGATATAAAATAAAAACCTCATCGGCGGGGAGCCACGCAGCGGGCGAAGTTAGCCGGTCGACACGAGGCGAACAAACGCGAACCTCAAGACCGGGTCAATGGCTGAGAAAATGTTCAAAAAGACGGGATTCCTTGAGCCTAGTGTCCAATTACCGAGTGCTCAGTTGTTCCGATTGTTAGTCGGTAACATTCCAATCCCGACACGACGGCAGCTGACGTGACGTCCCACCGATGCGCACCGCCGCCGCTGATTGGTCCGTCTGTGGGAACGGAAGAGGCGGGACTTGAGGGGATGCACCCATTCATAACCGGAGTCCTCCGCATGTGCAAATTATCTAATTGTTAAGCCTGTAGAAGTTGTTTGAAGATGTTGCCGGAGAGCAAAGCACCCTCTACAACAAAAAAAAGAGAGGAGAAAAAAAGGAGAATGGATTGACACAGTGTGTTTTGTGTTCAGGCTGAGTCACACACACACACACACACACACACACACACACACACACACACACACACACACACACACACACACACACACTGTTTGCTCTCATACTATCTGGATTAAACAGTCTACACCTCAGCGGTGGAGGAAGTACTGAGATTTCCTTTGCTTAAGTAAAAGTATCACAAAGAGAAAATAGGCTACTAGTGAAAGTCCTGCATTCAGATTCTTGTTTGGGTGAGACAGCAAAATGTGGTAGTCATTACACAAAATGTTACAGTCTAGTGTATTTATCAAATTGGAACAAACAGACTCTTGGACATTAAAGCAGAATTTAAATGTTGTCAAGGTAAAGTGAAGTTTACATACAACTTTTTATACCACTCAGCAGTTCAACCTCTAACAAACTCATCATCAGCTTTACTTGGAAAATCTTAATTCAAAAATACTCAAGCAAAGTACAATAGGCAACCTGACTTGTACACACTCAGGCTGAGCAGTCTATACTGTCAGTGCTTGATGAAATGTACTGTTCTTTCTTTCTTTCTTTCTTTCTTTCTTTCTTTCTTTCTTTCTTTCTTTCTTTCTTTCTTTCATTCATTCATTCTTTCTTTCTTTCTTTCTTTCTTTCTTTCTTTCTTATTCAACTCACAGGTTGCATAGAAGCATACCCTAGTACTTTTATTTGTCTATTTTATTTGTTTAATGCATTTAACAGCAGAAAGATCTTGAAGTTGCTTTTTTCTGTAATGTCTGGTGTTTTCAGACCTTATTGTCCCATTCTAGTAAACCAAGTTTTTTTTCTTCCTTCATATCATATTTTTCCTATTTCTTGCCTTTATTGAACAGCTGTAAAGACAGACAGGAAATGAGGAGAGAGAGAGAGAGAGAGAAAGAGAGGAGGGGTGGGGAGGTTTGACATGCAACAAAGGTCCATGGCTGATATCAAAATCAAATCAGGGATGTTGCGGTCTGATGGTGTTTTGCTGTGTCTCAACCACCAGACCACAAGGTCGCCCCATCTAAGTTTTTTTCCCCCCACCAAACATTGTCCCCTCTAATTTGATCCGCGGTCTGTTCCCAAACAGGTTTTCACGGAAACCCAGATTCACTAACCTGCAGTCCTGACAGAGCAAAGACAATCAAAAGCCACTAAAGTAAGATAAGCCCTGTGTGATTTGCATGTAACATGTTGAAATGTTTATATCGCCTCCAGGACTCAGCATCTGTTCAAATGATTTCATCGTCCATTTGTACCAAAAACAAACACAGTGAAATAGTCAGGATATGAAGGTCTTCAATGAGAATAAGTTGTTGGAAGTCAACTTCCAGCTAAAATGTTCCTGTATCCACTAACAAACCAAGGCGGCACAGCAGAGGCGACGTGCCTGACAAGGAAATTAATAGCAGAGGAGTGGTTCTCACTGAGTGTCACCATGCCTCATAAGCCCGCATAATCCTCCCCACTGCCATTTGGTGGCACAACACTCAGACTGGGTGAAGAGGCCATCCTAATTTTTTATCGGCCAATTAGCTCAGAAGAGGGGGACTAATTAGCAGGGCTGACTGGGAGACCGGCCAGGATCCTGTGGTTGGCCGGCGCTCATCGTCGGAATATGCTGGTGATGAAGAGGCCTGGGTGCTGTTCCAGAGGGATGCTCCTGTCTTCGTGTTGTTGTCCTGCTCGATCCAATGTTAAGCAATCCGTATAGCAAAGAGACGTGGGCTGAGTAAAGGAAACATGCAAATCCCGAATCGTCCGACTGTGACTATGTTGCGGCATGTTGCGCTGCCGTAACAGGTTCTCGTAGCCTTATATTTACACAGCGCTTCTTCTCACACTAATCTAAACTCTGCACTCTTATAGAAAAGTCGCACAACTGGCACACTTGGCAACACTGCCTCTCTTTTGAGAGCCTTGCTTTTGTTTATGCCCGAGGGACTTTTCTCTTAATTGCTTGCAACTCTAACAGGAATAATGTCGGGTTCCTTAATGACACTTGAAACTGAGATTGTGTTAACCGGAGAAGATGGTGTACTCTGAATAGACTTGTTCTCTTGAAAAGTGCTTGCGTCTCCCTTAATGTATTGCAGGTTGTCCACATCATTAAACACTTCTCTTAATTGAAGGTGAGAAGGAGAGGCGCAGTAGCTTGAGCGCGGGCTGCAGCGTTCGCCGCTGCGCGTCAGAGTTTTACGGCGCTGTATCCCGACTGTTTTGGAACATTTTGTAGCTGTGTGGTCTCTGCATCACAGTGGTGAGGACTGGGAGTCATTCCAGCGAGCTTTGCCTCACTCCACTCCTTCATCCTTCCTTGTGTACACTTCTAATGTTTCCACCCAAGAAAAATTCCCCTCTTCAATCACGCTCTGGTCTCTCCCCTTCAGAGGGCTGTAGCAGGTCAGGGATATGAGAGGATGAGTAAATCTGGCCGGCTGTCAAGCCTTAAAAGCTGGACTAAGCAAAATTATAAAGTAAAAACACCTCCTTTTTTTTTTAATCTGCCAAAACCAAACAGTGGATTTGAATTAGAGAAGAGCAAACGTACGCTGTAGATTCTCCCACTTTGCCCAAATGAAATGATGCTGTCAGCATGTAGGAGCAGGAAATTGCTCCACTAATGGAGGAAGAAAAATACAGGAAGTGGCAAATTCTACATGGGGGGGGGGGGGGGGGGGGGGGGGAACTCTGTCCAAGAGCAACACTCACAAATGTTAGATCATTAGTTTCTTTTGATATGAAACCACACACTGGCTGGGATGGAACACACCATGTTGAAGTTCAAAGTTTTTGAACAAATATCTCCCAGTGCCAATGTGTAAAGAGTTAGCAAGGTGATGTAAATCAGTGTCTTACTTTGTTGTAGCCCTCACTTTGTGCCTTTCATGTGTTACCGTTACATTTGAGTCACAGAGCAAAGCTGCACCTCTTTTCCCTAAATCAAATGAAAACAAACTAAAATGAAACATTTTCTGAAACATTTCCTTCCAGTGTTTTATCTTTTCATATACAAATGAATCCACTTTTGCATATTTTGTTTGTGCAAGGACATGTGTCATTTCTAACTACCTGAATTAGGAAATACTGTTGCAACTTGAGGAACTGGTTAAAAGTTTTTTCTTTTTTTTTACAACAAACAAGAACTTTTTTTAATCCCTATGATTGGAAGAGTCTTTGAGGATTCTCCAAATAACCCTAGAACAGCAGTAAGTTCTGCTAAATGACTTCTGTTTCTCAAAGATCAGCAGGTATTTGTTCTTTGGAAAATCCAATGCTTAGCTCTGTGACTCGAATGTAATGATAATACATGTGAGGCACAATGCACATGTAACACAACCTTCCTACATTTTTACGTGTCACTTGCTTTTGTTTACATCTGTTTTCTGAAGCGGAAATTCTTTTTTTTTGTTTTTTGACCCTTTTGTGAACGCAAGTCAAACATATTCCGTGTTGTTGTTTTCAATGAAGAACAGGCCTTGTTTTGTAGTAGTTTAGGCAGATCGAGTCATTCACGGGAACCGCAAAATAAAAAAAGATATTGCTATAAGGCAGTGATCATGAGATATTCAATTTGAATGTTTTCCAAATTAATGAATGGCAACTTCTGAGCAAAACACATTGACCTTGAAGCTCATTTGCCATTTAGATATAAATTATAAGAACATATCCAGTATGATATAAAGCAGTGATTTGAATAGGTCTATGTCCTGACTGAATGGAATGAACAGTCACTTTATGCTCTGACTCTCCTGGTGCTGCGTGTAAAGCACTTGCCCTCAGTGACGGCAGGCAGCCATGATAAAGACTTGCAAATTCAGGCCGTGGTAAACAAATACCCACGGCTGGAAGGTGATCTGTGGGTTGAGGGAGTTTCAGGCAGGAGGAAGACAAAACAGCCTTTGAGAGTCTTCAGGCTGCTGCTGATCAGTCGCTGATAAACTCCCTTCTGGATGATGTAACAAGCTGGGCTCCTGCAATGACAAAGGGCATGTGTGTGTGTTTGCGTGTGTGTGTGTGTGTGTGTGTGTGTGTGTATAAGCATTCATGCCCAAAAAATACTGTATCTCTGGGGTTGCAGTGTGTGTTTGCATTCATGTACCCGGCTTGTGCATGCACATGAGACTATATTTTGTTGTGTGTGTGTGTGTGTGTGTGTGTGTGTGTGTGTGTGTGTGTGTGTGTGTGTGTGTGGACAGGGTGTGAATAACGAATCTGAAATCCAGCTGAGTTTACTTTTTAAAGGCTCGTGAAGTAGCTCCTAAAACCTGAGAATAGAGTTCCACTGATGTAGTGTGTAATCTTGTCTACATGGTCTCACAGGGAGTGTGCTCTTCTTTCCCAACAACGCTGCTTGTATTTGCAAGATTCAGAAAATAACACAGAGCTTTTCAAGTATTCATGTCCAATCTTTTGTCTTGTCACCTGTGCCGCTATTTCCCCGGTGCTTATTCCTGCAAAAAAATTTAGGGAGGGTGAAAAGTTGAGAGAGATAGAAAACATAAACATACTGTAATGAAAACTTGAGGCAAACAATTCATTCCATCCAGTCGTCTCCTCTCATTGCTGACAGCAGCAAACAGTGCAGTGACAAACAGGCCGGAAATTTAGCTAAAAGAGCATTGTGACTGATGTAGCCGTGGCAAGTGAGTGGGAGTCAATCTGGACTTGGACTTTCTGTTCTCAGACTGCCAGCCTCATGGATTGCTTCGGGCTACTGAACGCTAAATGGTGTAGCCTTGGCTATCCTTTCAAAGTGCTGCTCACTCCATGTGTGGGATGCCTAGTGATCTCCTATTCTTTATTTATTTAAAGTGACCTTTCGACTCCCGAGCTGAGATTGCTTTGGGCAAACTGAGCTGGGTTTAAATGTTCGGGGGTGTGGGAGGGAGGCCATCATTTGTTGCCAGGGCCCTGAGCGAACTGCACTGAAACTCTAGAATTTTAACCCCAGAATTCTTCTGGGAAGTGCCGGCTGGCAGGCAGCATCAAATGAAGCGTTTCAGGTTAGATGTGGTGATAGGCTTTTGTCCTCATTAAAACAGAAATCCCTGCCACTTCTTTCTCATTTGTATTCCGCCGCAATTCATTCAGGGTGGATTTTGATTTGGGGGATTTGGATGGTATGAGGCCACTGAAGCCAGGAGGAAAAAAGAATGCATCTTGTAGTTTCTTCTTACGCAAAGCCCTGAAAGAGCAACTTTACATATACAGTACTTTGTCCTTACTTACTTTTCAACTTTGTGGCTGAAGACAAAGCCTCCGTCTTGGCTGAACGGAATTAAAGTATTCCTGCTTATGAAAAGGTCTAAAGCTCGTCCTATTAAACACCTCTTCATAAGCACACTTGCGGCTGAATGTGCCAATCACTTGAAACATCGGCCCCACTTCAGGGAGCTGAAACATAATGAGTGTCAGTATCATTAAATCTACCGCACTGATATTAAATCAGTATCATTTAAAGGAGCTCATTCTGATATCATTACTTCAGAAAGTGCTGATGCAGCTGTGGGACCTGCTGGCTACAGTACAGTAGGATTTTGCATCCATTCAGAGGTTCTTTAATTCCCGCAGGGACTATACTGCACAGTAATCCACTTAATTTACAATTACCCATGCAAGCCACTCATATGGAATGATTAATGGACTCAAGTAATTCCACTGATGGAGCTGGTGAGTGAGGAAACCAGAACATACACACCATAAATGGTCTGTTTTCTAAGCTTCTGTCTTCATATGTTGTCATATATACATGAACTGCTCTCATTTTAGAGGCTGAACCATGCACACACACACACACACACACACACACACACACACACAAACACACACACACACACACACACACACACACACATTTATACATAAATTTATATGCCACACATACTCTATGCATCTCCTCTGTACATACTGTATGAGCCTCCTCCCTGTCTTTGAGGAGATGCAGGGGTAAAGCCTGGCTGTGCAGGGTGAATGTTAATGTTTTAACTCCCCTGCCAAAGATCAGAGCAGTGCCTGCTCTCCTCAGCCCTTTGAACTCTAACCCAGATTTCGCTGTACCAACCTCTGTCTTCCCCATGTCTGTGCTGTTGGCTGCTGTTGGGTTCTTGGGAGGAGTTATTGGCACAAATGTTGTGAGATAGTTGGACACCAGTGGTCCTGTTTTTGTACCTGTGACCACAGTTACAGATGCCAGTGGCCCTGCGAGGCTGCACATAGGCACGGCAGAGCTTAGAGCTAATGTCAACATGCTGATGTGCGCGTAAGGAGAATGTTAACATGTTGATGTTTCACGGGTATGCTAACATTTGCTAATTAGCGTTAAACAATAAGTAAGATAAAGGCCGATAGCAGGTATTTGGTGTTAAACCAAAGTATTTTACAAACTGCAATATTGACTTGATGAAACATAGGCAAGGAAATTTGACTATGTTTAGTCCATCTGATTTGAATTCCTAATTCAGCCCAAGGTGGACATCTGTCTTGGTCCACACTGAGCCCAAATATCGACTAATGATATCCTTATGAAAACTGGTGTTAATGTGTAAATTATTCCACATACTACATACATGACCTAGAATATCACATGTGCTTGCATGCAGTGCATGTGTAATGCATGCAATTATAACTGTAATAATCACACTCAGAGAATCACCAAAGTTACACTTAGTCCTAAAACCACAAATCCATGGATCATGACTGTCTGTACAAAACTTCATTGTAATCCATCCAGTACTTGTTGAGATATTTCAGGCAAAGCAGTGGAACGTCAGACTGACATAGTGTGACTAAAAACTTTTTAATTTCGTCTTTGTGATTCCTTTTTTCCTTCTCTTCCATACTTTGTTTTTCCATATTGCAGTTTTCAGATTGAGGCGAATCAATCTTTGAATATCACCCTCCATCTCGCTGTGTGAATATGGCTCCCGTCTCTGATTTGACTCTCTTGCTCTTACATTTTTCTCACTTTCCTTTCCCTCACACATTTGATTGGTTCTTATTTTGGTCTCTAGTCAAAGATAGGCAAATCAGTCTCCCTCTTTCACTTTTTAATCACTGTCTTTTGCTCTTTTTCTTGTTCCCTCTTTCTCTCTGACTTAGCCTCTCTGACCCTTTGACTCAGTCAATTGCACTCCCTATACCTTTCCCCTTTCTCTGCTTTGATTCACACATTTTAATTGTTCATTTCCTCATCTCCGGAATTAATGAAATCTTTACTCATACAAGGATTTATTGAGATTTAGGAAGGACAGAGAGGAAAACGGAGAAGGAAGGAGAAAATGAAACAATATATTTTGGTTTTTGCTGAGAACAACAGATGTTGATAGCAATGATTACCCCATAGCCAAATAGCTCAATCATTCCCTTCTAACAGGGAATAAATCACAGAAATCACCTTCAACAAAAGCAAATGAGAAACACATTTTTCTCCCTCTGTTCTGAGTAACATTTGCTGTCCAAAGCCTGTGAGAGAGATGCTGTGAAGGAAACACAGCAGATCAAAGCCTTTTCCCTCGCCCTTTCTCACAGCAGTCCTTATGCAGGGAACGACAGATGTGGGTGATGAGTTGACGGCAGAGAAAGCGATGCAGGAAAAAAAGGTTAGAATGACATGTGAGGACATGTTATGACTGCTGCCTTGACTTGACAGTGCAGGGTTAATTATGGATGGCCTCCTCTGTTGGCAGGGCTCAACGCTAAGTCGCAGTGACGACTAAGGCCCGGCTGCCTTCTGGCTATGTGCATTAGGTCCTCTTATGTTTTATTACTGCTGGAGGTTGCGTTGGGGTGCTGGAGTTCCACTTAGGATTTGAAACAAGCTTTCTGACATTAAGAGTTAACAACAGTTTCTGCTGATGTTTTATGGCTGACCCATTTTACTCATGGGTTATTAGCGAAACACCTCAATCATCTCTGTGATGATAAGGATTGGACAGACTGGAGCGAGCTGTTTCTCACCTTTATGCTAAGCTAGGGTAAACATGTCATGCCTGTACAAAGACCCTACTGGGCCGTCGGAAAAAATGTTGTTTGTCTAGAAATGTAACTTCCCCCAAAATCACAAATTGTAGTTTTTATATTTTTGGTTGTGTTCATCTAAGTTTTCTGACACAGAATGTGGTTTCTTGGTGGGAGCGAGCGGTGGTGATTGATGCTTGATAAGAGCTTCAGCCTTCGTTGCTTTTACAAGACAAGAGGTTATAATATACCCTCTGAGCAGCTATGTCTACAGGACAGATTGGAGGCTACAGTGAGTCGCTATCGGAAAGTGACAAAGGGCTAGAAGGTTAGCGTGCTAACACCAGTGAAAGAAAAGATGTGATAGAAACAACAGTTAACATTAACATTGCTTTCCACCGACGGCTCTTGGTGAGTAAAGGAATGAAGTTTGATGATGAACCTGCAACCTTTCTTTTATACTAGTTAAGTAAACACCTGTTAATGCTAACAGTGGGTATGTAGCAATAGCAAAACTTACAATTAGTGTAACTGTTAAACAAACCAGATACACTATGTTAATAAGTCAGATTTAAGGGTTCTGGTAAGCTCATTTTTCAAACTTGGGACAAAGCCAGGTTATCTGATCCCTCCTGTTGTTGTCAGTAGCCTGTTGTGCAAAAGGATGAACAGGTGAAATGCCAAATAGCAGTTCACGTCATAGTCGAAGTGGAGTCGAATGTTCTGAATACAGATTTACTGATATTTTGCAGCGATGTAGCAATAATGTTTAGTTTCTTGTGATGTCTTCAATCCATGGACAACTGAGTATGTACACTTGAAGCTAATGTTGTTAGCTTCAACTGTATTCCTGCACACATAGGCTAAATTCTTGAGAAAGTCACACAGGCATTGAGTCTTCTGATGATGGAGAGCTGGATGAATGAAAGCCCTCTTACTGCTAATTATTTTCTCTGTTTTTACCCAGCCCACACTGTATACATGCACACATACACACTGTTAAGTCAAGCACTAAATTAAGTTGGTCAAAGAAAAAGCTAATTTCCTTCCTGTGCTTTATGTCATACCTCTCTACAATTCATTTTGCTGCAATAAGTTCAATCAATCAAGGATGACAAGCTGACATCGCTGGCACACAAGTTGAGTTGCATCGATTTGTTAAAAGATGTCAGGCTTCTGTGGCTGGTAAATGTGCCGCTGAAGGATCTGTTGTGTTCTCACATCGTCGCTAAGGCACTGCAGATTCATACACATTTGATTGCCCTGATGCCATAATTAGCTTGGTCAGGCAAACAAGCACTTTGAAGTGGTTCTACTCGAGTGTATCTGTTCAAGAGACCTTGTTTTTTTTTTTTTTTGTTGTTGTTTTTCTGAGAGGTATGGACTGGAATAAAGTGATGTCAGCACGAAACAAAAGCTTGAAACATTTAGTCGATTTACTGTCCTGACCTGGCAAGGAGACAGTTACTTAAGCCAGAAAAGCGCTGGATACATCTCTATTGTCTACAGTCTGGGAAGTTATTTTCCTGCTGCATATATGTTTGGGGAGATGGGGGGCAGTTTTTGCTTTGTCATGGGGAATGCGATGATTCATGCTAAAAGAAGCCAAACATCTGGCCTCATTAATCATTTCTTTTCAAGTCTGGGTTTTCAGGGAATACTTTTCCCTTTTCATCACATTCTCTCTCTCTCTCTCTCTCTCTCTCTCTCTCCCTCTCTCCCCCCCATCTGTACTGCTTGTCATCTGTTGACATTCTGGCATGCCTCATCACCCATATCACTCCTCCCTCCTCATTTGCTCCCTAATTTGTTTAGATGGCAGAAGAAAGAGAGGGATGAGAAAGAAAGCGACTAAGGTGTGGAGGGAGAAAATAAGGGAGAGTGTGGGAAGGGAAGAAGGACTGGAGAGTTGTAAATCAAGTTTGCTGAAATCAGCTCGCATGCCGTTAAACAGTTAGGGAGTTCCTCATTACTCACTGAGCTCTGAGTGAATGCGGTGACACATCCACATTAATGCCACATGCTACATTGCCTAGGGCTAAACAACATGGTGATAAGAACAACATTTTCCATTCATTCCCCCTCAAACACACACACACATACACACACACACACACACACACACACACACACACACACACACGCACACACACACACACACACACCACCCGTCAAACATTTACAAGGTTCGGAAAATTGCTGCTTCCCTTCAAAGCTCCCATGACCGCTGTCATGTCAACTGAGATGTTTGTTACTCTTTATTATATTTTATGGCTCAACTGGTAATCCTAAGGGACATGTTGCTCATAATGCTGACAGAGAGAGATTTACTGTGTATGATATTAGCAATATTAAAATATCAGACTGTGGATCGCGTCTAAGACATAAAGCAGGGTGAAGGAACAGATCAAAACATGCCCTGGATCAGATTATGCCACAGGTTTTGGAACATGAAAGGTAAACTATAAAGGTTATCCAGCTCTGTTCTACTTGTTTGACTGGAACTATCCTCCCGAGGAAAACAACGTCATCAATCAGCTTTCGCAAGCGCCCCAAAATGACACGTTTTGTGACAAATACCTTACGATGAAGGTCCCCTAACCTTAACGAGGTGGTCATCTTAAACCCAAAGCATCATGCTTTCTTATTCCTTACTTTAAAATCCTAATTCTTCCTAAATCTAAACAAGACATAAACAAATTATATCGTCCTGATGATGTTAGATCAAATTACCTATACAGCTGTTTAATTTAGAGGATTTGATGTTTTACTGAAAGAAGGAGTGGCAGAACAACACATGAAAACGTGTTTTAAGTCATATGCGAAGCAAATTCTTGACCTTTGGAACAGTAGTTCAGAGTTACAGTATGTCTACTGTGCTGTAAAACAAAACAAAAACAACTTTGTCCTATCTTGTCCTTGTTATATTAGTTGCACAACAACATGGAGCCAGTGAAACCAGTTCCAAAGAAACAAATTGGTCTGTGCCAAATGTACAGTGCAGCGTGCCCAGAAAGTCCCAGTTTTTCAGGCTGGCATTATTTGGTAATTTTCTATGAAGAAGGGGAACAGCAGCTGGAAATAAGAGCTGGTGGATGTTCACCAAGACGTATATGCTATACACAGCAAAACTGGAGACTCACAGTGCCGTCAGAACAAAGTCATCACATCTATGATGAAGTCTGAGCACAGAAAAAAATTACAAAGCCGGTCAATATATCAGGATTGTCCTTCAAAATCCCAATTCATAAAGTAATACAGTTTGAGAATGTAGTTTAGACACTCCGTCCTGCAGCAGGTTTATGACTGGAAAAAGCCCTTAAACCACAGTCTTCTTTGAGATGTTTGCCAGATGGCAAGTAGATCTGTAATAGCATGAGCATCCATCTACCGGAAATAACAGACCCGATGACTGTACAAAAGCCGGATAATATGCACAAGGTTATTTTACTAAACACGGTGTAAAATATAACATGTTCGTCCTTTGTATTCATTGTTGAAAGTAAGGTGTTTCAGATAATTCCAAAATGGTTAAGACAGATAAAGTTCCCTCATGATGCACCAATCTTCTTATAAAACTGCTTAGCAATGTTTGAGAAAACATTATCACCAACACATTTAGTAGCTGTTCTGGGGCTTTCGAACATCTCACATGGTCTTCATTGATGCATTTTTCCTAGATGTCGTAGCACTTGCGCAAGGCCTTCAATTTATCAATAAATCAATTTCTATGGAGCAAAATTCTAAATGTGAAATCTTATGTAATCCTCAAAATGCTCAACTGCTTCCTTTGTAAGTTGTAGTCCATTATCCACTAGACACAGCTCAAGACTTTGATTACAGCAATTCATACTGGCCTGCGAATGTTCAAAGGAAAAAGCGAAGCTGATTAGATACTTTATATTCACATACTGTAAAATATTGCTATCATTTATTTTCACATTTGACAAAGCCATATGTTTGACAAAAAAAAAAAAAACCTGTCTGGAAGCTAAAGAAGAGTGCATGGGTTATTTTCAGACGCAATCACTGATGCATGTGAAGATGATACAGTCAGTCTGCTGTGTGATGTCGTGGAGGAAGGAGGGGGACTCTTTCTGTTTTCTATTGTATGACAAATTCAGAAGTCTGCTTTAAAAAAAACTGTCTATATTTTGTTTATTTGTTTTGGTTATACAAAGCTTTCAGAGAAGGTAGATTCTACACTTTAAAATAAAAAGGCTGAGAAAAATGGCCTCACTGCAGTAAAATTAAATCAAAGAAGAGAGGCATAAACAAACATACAAACACATATTCACACTTTAAGGCACAAACTCGCACAAGGACAAGGAGTCATCCAATTAATTGAATTTAATGCAATGTGCTGAACAATAGCGTACATCACAGACAAAATGCACACGTTGAAGCCATTAGCACTTACATAACTGTGGCGTGTTTGCCAAATAGGCCAAGTTGAAACAAACCCTGTTTGATGCCGCAGTGCAGTGCATCAACTTCTATTCAAAGGCGTTACAAACCACTTGTACATGACAATGAGAGATATCATCAAGCGTTCACGCGTTAACGGCCTCTGCACTTGAAATATGAATTATGAGTTTGTACACTTAGATCTGTAGCTTGTCTCTTTGATCAAAACAGCAATCGAGCAGTCATTCTGAAACTGTGTTGAACTGGGTTCATCAGTGTGACTGAAAACAAGTCTTCAAATCAAAGAAGACGAGGCCTTAACATGTAACACAGTGTGTTGGTAGGATAGTAGATGTGTTTGTTTCTAGTATAAATGACTGATTACCTGCTTTGAATGTGCAAAACCCCTCCTGTGAACAGCGTTTGACCAATCATAGCTGAGCAACTATAACTAAGCACCTGTCAGGCATTGGATTTCTGCACATGTTGGAGTTGTATGGACGGTGCTGTTGCAGGAGATAGATGGCATTTACAGAGCTTGGAGGATGGCTTCTTTCTCTTTTAGCTTTTTCCAAAACCAAAAACACAAGAGCTAACGTGTCAGGGGTGGATTAAACAGTGTGTTTATCTGTTCTAGAAAAAGCTGCAATCACTAGCATGTCTGGCTAACTAGTTTTCTCCCCACACTAGTAACCTGTAGTAACCTAATATTACTTTGAAGGCCGAAGAGCACATAATCAGCGCTCGCTAAGTAATTCCATTTAGTAGAATTAAAGTTCTCATCAATAAATTAAAAGTCCAGTTCCTGACTAACATTATTTCCCAATTGTGTAGGCGCTGCTTGGATATTATATAGGGTGTAAAGTAATGTTAGCAGCTCTTTTTTGCTCTTTATTTCCATTGCTTCTACAGGGATCATAAACTGCCTCAGGCAGATGCGGATGCTTTTGACCTGGGGCATGTTTTAGCCTCAGTATCTTAGTATGATGTCATATATGTAGCCACTGTCAAACATCAGAAAATCAGCCACAGGCTGCATTTTCAACCAAGACACGGAGTTCATGTTAGATGATAAAATCAGAAAAAGAAGAGGAAGAGAGCAGGGGCGAAAATAAGGAAAACTACATGGAAAAGTTGAAATCACAGATTTTTCTTGGCTGAAGAGCTCTTCCTCCCTAACTGCCTCTGCTACCAATACAACAGCCGCTGATAAGAGATGACTTGGGTCAGTGGTGCTAGACACACTCACAGAAAGTACCCTCAAGAAGCTCAAGAATGGCCCAACGTCTGCGTATGAGACGTGTATCAGAGCCCAGAGAAACACAGACACACAGATAATTCACTCTTAAACCAATTTCCTGTGACTCTCCGCCAATATCAGCTCTGCTAAGACTAAACATCCTGATTTGCAACCTCCAGCTGTTTCTTCCTCTGTGGTTGAATAAAGAGGGGTGTGTACATGTGTGGGGGGTGTTCCCACTGTGAATCACCCTGCCAAAGTCCGCCATAAACCTCTTTGAAATTGGGCCTTATCCAAACCTGAACTTTTGGTGTTGCCTTTTATCAAAATGCCAAATGAAAACAGAGGGGAGACCAGGACGAGTGAGAAAAAACCAACACACACCAACGGCGGGAGAAAAAGCAGCAGTGAAGTTGGGGAGAATTTATCTCCCACCAGTCCGCTCTGAACATCTGGGCTGAGATCAGTGTACACAGATGAACAGATGACACAGGCGAGGTGAGAGAGAGACTCTTGAACAGGTTATCTGACTCTGAGGTCATGAGAGGAGTAAACAAAACTTTAATTAATAGAGCTGAGTATCCTGTCAGTATACAGTATCTCTAACACATCAAACCATTTCTCTGACATATTCTGTGTGGTCTGGGCTGTGTTTGGTTTTGCATATACTCCACAAATGTCACATTGAGGAAAGGTTGTTCACAGTAACGTCTGTGGATAACTCTCAGGGTTTTCATGGGCCGTAGGCATTTTGTTTTCAGGTCGTCCATTGTCCGTCTGTACGTACATCAGTCCGTCCCCTTCTCATAAACATGACAGCTCAGTAACACCCTCAGGGAATTTGTTTAAATTCAGCACAAATGTTGACTTGGACTCAAGGATGAACTGATTAGATTTTAGTGGTCAAAGGTCAAAGGCCAAAACATGGGGACCTCAAAAAACACAGCGTTTTTGCCTTTTGAACTCAGTATCTCAGTAATGCTTTGAGGGACTTTCTTCCAACTTGATACAAATGTTTACTTGGACTCATGGATGAACTGAGCAGATTTTGGTGGTCAAAGGTCAAAGTTCAAGGTCACTCTGACCTCACAAAACCCGTTTTTGGCCATAACTCACAAATTCATACAGTAATTATGACACAATTGAACTCAAACTCAAACTACAAGGAAAAAATGAATTGATCATATTTTATATCCAAATGGCCAAAGGTCAACTTCACTGTGACAACATAATGTCCCACAAAAACACCTCTGGCTATTATTCAATGCTGTAACTGCAACTCGGCTGGTAGGAGGAGACATACAATTGCGAGGCGCTAATTCTAGTTTTTCCTGGAATTAGATCATTCTGTTGATATTTCTCTCATAACCCGGTCAAATAAAATCCAAAATATCTCCATAGCTAGATACCACCAGTTGAGGAAGACAATACAAATTGTGTGAACTGACCCTTGAAAGTGCTCAGTAAATGAATCTACATGATAAATGATAAGCGCCAACATCTCTTTACTAATCCCCCAGAGGGGAATTTTGGTTTAGTTGTCCATGTGCAATCACAGGTCACAGCACATTACATATGAAAGACATACTGCCACAACAGTAGTAAAACACAAACACACACACACACACACACACACACACACACACACACACACACACACACACACACACACACACACACACACACACACACAAACATACACATACACATATTTCAAGAAGACATTAGTGTTGCTCAGGAGCCCAACTAGCCACTAAATAAAAAAAGAGATCAATTAATAAATAAAAGGCTGATTATAAATGATGCATATGAAAGCAAGACCAATAAAGCAGGCAGCGTGGAGTGAAACGCAATAAGTTTACAACTGTGAGAAGAATACACATGGAATGAAACCGAATGAATTATATGAAAAACACGACCCATATCTCAGGAGAAAAGAAGTAGTATCACATGTCATTACTATTACTACTACTACTACTACTAGTGCTACTACTGATACTACAGCTATTACTAAAAAGACCAATGAGTGGGTGGCCTTCTAACTGAAGTATGGTTTGAATTCTCCTCCTGCTTCTTTCTTCCAAAACCTTTTCTAATAAATCAGTCAGAGCTATTAGAGGACCAGCCTTTTTTAAAAACTTGTTAATCCTGTTCCTATCATTGGCACTAATGCCATTACCCCAACGTACAACAGCATGAAGACAAGCCATGCAAACTGTTTATTGGAAAAGTTCTGTTCCTATGAAGAGGAGAGACATGTCCAAGCCAAGAAAACATGTTTGTAAGAAGAAAAAAATAAAAAAAATAAAACAAGATGTTAGGGGTGTTAGGAGGAGGTTAGGAGTTTAAACACAGGAGGACTGGGTTTGGTTTTCAAGAAGTGTGTAGAGAGTAGATTGTGCGGAGACAGAGGACTGAGTGGGTCAATGTTTGCCTGTTTGACAGACAAGAAGATGAGCAAAGGTGAGAGAAATAGAAGAGGTAGAGAGTATTTTGGGGACAGCTGGTTTGTGCTGGGTAAACAGGCAAATTATGAGAAAACCCTGTAAGTGGAAAGGCCTTTTCTTAGAAAGATTCTCCGTGCATTCAGTTCTGTGTGTGTGTGTGTGTGTGTGTGTGTCTCTGCTTATCTACCTTTAATAGTAGACATGTAGTAACTTTGTCTGTAGTACATTTGCCAGTACACAAATGTACTGCCCCCCTTCCTCGCCTCGCTCCACTCTGAGTTGGAGCTTGCCTGAACAGCTAGGCTGTATTTCTATAATACATTCCATCTACCGACAGCCCTGAAAAGTCACATTTCAAGGAAACTTCCAAACTGATTAAACCTTGACAAATCGCCAAATTTGAGGCAACGTGATGAGGACGTGGCTTTAACCCAAACCCAAAATCCTGTCAGTTCATGCGGCAGATTCAAATTAAGGTTATTAGGGTTGTTACACATCTCGTAGCACACGCCCCAGTGTCAGGGAATCCAAATGTGTAAAATTATTTTGCCCCCTCCGAGAGTAAATTGGAAAAAGGTGTGTGAAGTGAGGTATCTGCAGGTGAAGGAGGAGAAATCAGGGTTACTGGCTCCCATTGTAAAATCACGCTTTTCACAACTGCACACAGGTACAGAAAGAACCAGAGAGGAAAAGAAGGTAAGGGACAGAAAGAAGAAGAAATGAATCATTGTTTGAAAGTTGATAGTGTGTGAGTGTGTATGCCTAAGGCAGGAGGGGGGATTCCACTGGGGGAAATAAATTTGAGACTGTACTTGCGCTAAATAAGGAAAAACAAACAAAAACATATTACAGCTGACTGACGGAGGACTAATAAAGTGGAGGGCTGCGCTGAAAGGAACAACTTAGTGAGTATTTGTAGCAGTTTAACAACCCTTTACTCTAAATTACACTCAGTGTCATCCATGGGAAAACAAATAAAAAGCTTATTAAGCCAAAATTGGGAAAATGAAATGTAAACTGAGCTAAAATTATCCAGTAATGGGGTCAATGTCCGGTATAATTAACAACATTTTTTCCTGCCAGGGTTAAATAACATGGATTTCAGTTTAAAACAGCAGTGTACTCATCATCATGCCATTATTTCTGCCAAAACCAAATTCCACTTCAGCAGCTGGGACATTCAAAATGCAAAATACAGTCGATAAGGCGTTTTCATGAAGCCAGTAACGTTTAAATAGCAGATAATGGACTTTTTTAACAGCCACATTTTTATAGAGATTGTTTATATCTGACATTGCTTGTTCTCAACCTAAGTAACCCTAATAAAGACACAGTTTTTAATCTAAATGTGTACGAGCAGTTTCCAAAGACAGCCACGTCACAAACTGAGGCTCATAACATTTATAGCCATGAATTGTTAATGTGGACCCCAGTAACACTGGTTTTCAGTTTAACTTCTAATTATTTACAATGTTCTCCATCTTATTTCAGCATATGAGAATGCTAACATTTTATTAATTAGCGCAAAAGTGCAGCAGAGGCTGACTGAGGTTTGATTAGTTCTGCAGGTATTTGGTCATAAACCAATGATAATGGTGTTAGTTGACAAGTTAGAATATCAGCAAAGTTATTACACTTCAGCAACCTATCTAATTGTTGTTGTCATTCAGTGTCAGAGCATTAGGAGAAGTCAGGGGATCACGAAAGTCAATAAGATTCATCCTCCGGAGACCATGAATGCCTGCACCAAAACTTTTGCCAATCCATTTTGTGGACGTTGAAAATTTGTACAGATTAAAAGAAAACTTTGACCTGCTGGTCATTCTACATGAACAGTTCTGAAAGTCACTGGGGTTCAACCTCTGGGCACCATTAATGTCTGTGTTGATGGAAATGAAGTTGTTTGGATATTTCCCTCAATAAAACAACAGTCAGTATCAATATCAGTACACTTAAACCTTTGGGGAACAAACATTCCTGTGCAGAATTTCATGGCAATCCATTCAATCACTGTTGAGTTATTTCAGTCTGGCGACATTGTTAACCCCCGGAGCCATGCTGCTTACATGGTTAAAAAAGACTAAATACTGGGAAGCAAATCTCACATCTGTCCAGTTAAAAGAGAAAAAGAGTCTAATTTCTCCCTTTCTGGTGCAAATAAATATTTTTGACCTGGTCTGATGCCAGATGCAACATCATCTCTCCACGGTGTCTCACAGTAAGTAAACTAAAAGTAAACTTCTACATATTTTGGGTACATCAAGGTTTTGCCACCTAATAGTTAAGCAGGTACAATCCGACCTACATGCAGTAAATAGAGCGGTTCTTTGCATCAGCAATTAATCAAAGTGAGTGCTAACAAATTGCTGCAGTCCCAGGTAGGTAGATAAGGGAGGGCACAAGCAGTTATGATAGGTACTGTATGCATCATACCAGCTTTATATTCCCACTGAGGATTTCTGTGTCTGCGAAGGGTGGGAGGGCCCTCACCTTTCTCTGTGCATTACAGCTCAATGGAAACATAAAGAGGCTGGTTCATAAATAATGCTCCATCCCTAACTGCCTGCCTGTCTGTATTGATATGGTATCAATAAGCCACTCAGTCGACTACACCTGTCTGTCAACCAGCTGACCCACCTGGCTCGGTCCCTTTTTCCTGGCTCGGTTTAAACAGGATTTACTCTCTTCAGCATTTGAAATAAATTCATTTCACCCACACTGGACTTATGTCACTGCACATTTACTCTGTTCCGGGCTCTTTGTTGTGTTATTGTTTCACTATACTGTTTTTTTAATTATTTTTTAGGCTTGATATGCAATGGTGCATTTGCACAAGTGTTGTCATAACGTATGAGGGTTACTCAAAGTGAATGTGTGGGTGGGCGTGTGAAAAATGAATGCCATTTTGAATGCATGAATGCCGTTGAGTGTGAGTATGTATCATCAAGAGGGGAAAGCCTGAAATGTTGATCTAACCTTGTGCCCCAGCTGTTTTCCTTCCCTATTCAGTGGAGTTTAATATTGAGGGACTCTGAGCTGTCAAAACATATCAGAGCGATAACGCATATTGTGCTACAATGTGCTTGGTTGCCTGGTGAGTCAGGCAATGACCTTTTCTATGCTGAGAGACGTGATGGTGGTAATATCTCTCACACTGGACGGATGGGGAGACGGATCAGAGGTCTGTTCTTATCTAACTGCACACATGGTCACTATTTGTTTCCTCCTCTTTTTTTTCCTGTTGTTTTCCTTTCTCGTTCACCCAGTTCAAAAACTGTGAGGCATGTTGCTTCATCGCTAAACTTCAAAAAGTACATCAACAATTTAGCATCACATTAAGAAGAATTTAACGCTTCCCTGTCAAAACCTGGTGGCTACACAACCCACAATGCATCTCGACCACCACTACCTGCGGCCAATGTAGCCCCAAGCAGAGATGAGGAGCAGGGTACCGAGATCTAATAAGCTCATTTCTTTCTAACCACCAGAATTTTTTTTTTTTTCCAAACTCAAGTTGGAAACTAGTTTGTAGTTCCAGCCAACGTTGTCAGTCACATCACTTCTACCCCCCCAGAAGTGTAAACACACTTTGATGTATAAAATGTCAGGTTGTGAAATATTAACACAATGAGCTAACTGCAGAGAAGAAGGTTTCAGTCCTAAATGTAAAGTCAACACTGTATAACTAATGGAAAATGTTCAAATCACAATGGAGTAATAAAGTGGAAAACTAATGTGGATCATGAGGCGGTTCTTTCTGTTTTGAACCGTTGCTTGGTAGTCAGCCGTTACAGAGTACACTGACAAATGAGGCAGGTCGGACAGTCAGCATATAAAAACTCAAAGGTTCCACCTCACCTCTGCGGTTCTCTGATTTACTCCCATTAACCTCCCTCCCTCCCTGAGAGGCTCGCGGCTGCCTTCGACCTCCACGACTTCAGCCTCCCGCTTTCCAAAAGCCATGTCCTCGTTTCTGGCTCCCTGACGCGTGGAACAAGCAACCTGGGAAACTGGTACCTAAATGGCCCTGTACCTTCCCTTTGTGAGTCTGTGACAATTACTTTGATGATCAAAAGTTTTACATTAAGAGAATAATGTGATTATAGAGTTTTGGTTTTGAGAAAGCTATCATTTGGTGTTAAATGAACTGAAAATGCAAAACTTTATAGCCATGAAATGCAAGAACATAACATTAAACATTAATCTCTGCCTTTCCTCTTTAAGCATATTTAATAATGAATACATTTTCCATCCCTATAATAAGAAAATTGTCCTTTTACCAAAGCGAATTGCAGCATTAATTTCTCCTCTTATCTGTGTACTTATTCCACCACACACTGACAGAAATTCAACAGCTGGTTAAACTCTGGTATGAAAAATTAGGAATACTAGCTGATTAAATTTTTTAATAGACATGAAATGTCTGATTATCATGTAAGAGAAGTGCAAACCACAAAAGCTCCAACTGCTCCCACTTGTATTACAGTAAAAGATTCGGTATCCACTCATGCAGAACCATGGTTTAATTTTTCTGTGTTTAAACAAATGTTTTAAAAATTCTCACTTTCTACAATATCCGTGCAC
>NW_019525439.1:2234519-2239519 GCF_002814215.2 Seriola lalandi dorsalis | reverse complement strand
GGTGAGTGTTTTTTGATCTGGTGACCCCTGATCAGAAGGACAGCATCATTTGTCAGTGCAAATTCAGATAAATACAAAGAGTCCACAACCCTGCTGTTGACTCTGAGTCGAAGTGGTGCTATAAGCTAAATGCTAACATAAACATACTAACATGCTCAATATGACAATGCTAACATGTTGGTGGTAAAGGTTATTATAGCATGTTTGCAAAAAAAAAACACAGAGTACAGCTGAGTCTAATGGGAGGTGTTTTCAGGTACCTGCTTAAAAATCAAAGTACTGGACAGACTGGAAGTTTGACCTGATGACAGCACTAGATGGAAAGTTAAGTAAAATTCATCCTGTGGAGGACATGAATGTCTGTACCACATTTAATGTAATTTAATGTTTAAGCAACTAATATTTGATCTCTGGTTTCAAAGTCATACACACCCAAAAATCAAGCTGGATATGCTCCCAGAACGATTTTAGTGCCATAGAAACACAACGCTACCTGCTTCTTAGAGATTCACTGAGAGAGAACAATTATTATCTGCAGGACCACAAGTGTTCACAAGTCAGGGAAATGCAGACACGGGCTGTTTTTTTTTTCGTATTTGAACAAATAAACCAGTTGTGGAGTTTTCCAGGTGAGGTGAGGTTATCTTTTATCTAGTTCTGAAAACATCACAAAATGTTCAGTGACAACAGTCAATGCGATTTTGGCAAAAAGACAGAGCCTCCTCCAGCTATGATTGGTTGATGTTCCACACGTAACTTACATTTGATGGCAAGGTAACAACAGGATTTTAAGGCACCACAATCACCTAATCTGACTGAGTGACCATCTCATTTTCAAGACATAAATCTTGTGTAGTCTGATTCCAACATTTAGAGATGCCTGACTCATCAAAACAAACTAAAAAAGAAACAACAGCCTGATGGGTAATCAGATTTTTATGATACTGTGGAGATGATTGCCTTGGAAACTTGGAGATTTTGATCAGAACATCTATGGTTAACCAGAACCCACATACAAAGTTGCACAACAAGGTAGGAGGAGAGTTTCTGTTTGTTCAAACCACCCATCTATTACCTGCAGCTGTCATGAATTTGGCATAAAGATATTGTGAAATGGTCCAATTTTCTTTGAGAATAGCATGCGACTGCAGATCAGAGAAAGGAGGGCACCGAAACTCAATGAATGTCCGAGGCAGTGGATTAAAATTTTCCTCATGTACTGGTTTACGTGGGTTGAGGTTGCTGACCATAAATGTCCCTCTTTTCTATTGATCATCAACCTGTAAGACAAATATGACCCTGACAAACAAACTGCTTCTGTCTCATAACAATTCTAGTAAGGGAGCAATTTAGGACACTGATGTTAATCATTCACTGGTGGAAATACCCTGACATTAAATAGCTCCTGTCCAGGTGGAGAAAATGGAGAATGAAAAGGCTCTAAATGAATAGTGACTCATACACACAGTGGATGAAAGTGAGGAGGCCATCAAACACGCCTGTACTTTAAACCCCTTAGGACACCAGCACCACCACACGTTTCACTGTCCCAGTTCTGCGCAACAGTGAAAACAAGAATAGACGATTTCTCACCAAAGGCACCATGTTACATCATTTCTTTTGTTCTGTTTTTGTTCTTTTTTTTTTGTTTTTCTTTCTTTTTTTCTACGTAGTATCATTCACAGTGAAGCCATCAAGCCAGTCACTCACAGACCCGACAGATCAAGGCCCAGTGGTGTGAAATGTGTCGGCCATTTTGGCTCTGTCAGAGCTGGTGGCACGTCGAGCAACTGCTCATTAGAAGGCAAGTGTGACAGAGCCTCTGTCCCCTCAACCAGACGGGTTCGACTTCCTCACCCAAACAGGAGGGGGAGAGCGGTGAGAGAGAGAGAGAGAGAGAGAGAGGCAGATGGCGACTGCGAAAGAGAGAGGAGAGAAAGCAGGAGAGGGAGGAAGGCCGGAGGGAGAGTGAAAGTGAAAAAGAGGTGAGAGGTGGGAGTGAGGAAGAAATACAGTGTGAGAGAGGTGGAGGGAGCGAGGGCTGGAGAGCGAGCGAACCTGCCGGCAGATATCATTAGGGTCGGGTGCAGGGCTGTTTAACGAGCAAGCTCACAGCACCCCTCCATCCTCAGTGGCGCCTTCTGGCTGGAGGCCCCCAGGTTCTGGCTCCCCAGTATGAGCTCTGGCCTGTTCCATCAGGGCTGAACGTACGGGGGGAGTAGAGGGTGGAGATTTTTTTTTCTCTCCCCACCTGTGGAGCGCATTTGCCCAGAAACATGCACAAGCTTTAAAAAAAAAAACCCAAGAAACATTAACTCAGGATCTCACTCACACACGCAAACACACACATACACACACACAGCCTCGAGGAGGAAAGGTTTAGCGCGTGCGCCCCCCCCCCCCATCTCCTGTCAGAGGTATAATTGACTCTGCCTGACACATAAACATAGTGGTAATAACCCCGGCTTCCCCTTGATTTTGAACGACGGAGCACACAGCTGTGCGAGGTGCTGGGGAAAAGTCACTGGGCAGCGGGCGTCTGAGGGCTTGTAGCATCCCCGCCGTCGCCTGTTCAACTGTGTGACTGCACTGTCGCCATGGGAGGCTGGGCCAGAAGACATTTCCCTGCAGACTTGGAAGGAGAGCCATTTTTTATTTGAATACATCAGTTGAAGGAAGGGGAGACAGATTACAATCACAAGGCTGAGAGGTTACATGAGATAGAGGCAAAAAGAACAGGGAAGAGTGGAGAATTACAGAAGGAATAATAGCTGTGAAGATGAATAAAACACCATGTTAGTGCCTGCACCACAGAAATATATCAAAGATATCAAGCTTTACAAAACTGTGACACTTAGTTTAATTGATTGCTCTGATGTGAATAACGCTGCTTATTATCATTTCACTAGTTCTCAACAAATCACATGAAAAGACTCAAATCAACAAAAATTGATCCTACAAACAAGTTGTCTTTATTCCTCAGTGTCACAGACACTGTCAGACACTGTCCTCAGTGTTAGAGTGAGGTTGCTAAAAACTACAGTGCCCATCAACTGTTCTCTCGAACGTCGCTAAACCTCTTTTAAAAGTGCATTTTTGTGTAAACTGTAACCTGTAAAAAGCTGTAAACACAACGTTTATATATGGCATATGGAAAACATTTCAAACAGTTGCCTGGTTGCACATTCAATTTCTGCTCCACTTTTAGTTTTGTTTCTGTCTCCACCAACTTCTGAGAAAAAAGTCCTGCTCTTTAGGAGCTAAATGCTCCACCATGTTCTGGCTCTGGGCAGGTAGCGTATGGTGGATTTATCATAGATATTTTGCTCTGACAAAAAAAAACCCAATGAGGGCGATGAGAGTGAACCAAAACAGTACATATGCATGTCACAAAACCAAAACAATGAACTGAAAAACACTAAAATGCTCCTTATAGCGGAGACGGCCGTTGTCACTATGAGTGAATCCATTCAAGAATCATTTATGCAGCTTTAAGGTACACACACTACTTGTACCTTGAAGAACTGCTACTTGTATTACTTTAGGAGGAAGCTGAACCAAAGGTAAAGGTTTTCAAATGGGACCTTCCCATTTTTTAGCACCAATTATTTCCCCCTCTATGCTGTGGTCTTCCAGTTGGAATAGATTTTGCAGCCCTTTAGTTTGACCTGAAAAAGAACCCTTAAACTGTGAAAGGTTGCCACAGTAAATCTGTGTAACGGAAGTGCGACTTATCCTCTGCAGCGATGACACTGGTCGTGACAAAGCTGGCAAGATAAAACCCCATGAAAAGTGGCTGTTGGTGACGAGAGCATAGCCAGGCAGCGGAGTGCGAGGACCGGGGGAGTTCACGAACGGATGGATGTCAGCTTGATCTATACTCAATCACCGCACCGCGAAGGTTGATAAGAAGGCTTAACCTCATCGGCCGGTGAAGGAAATCTCCTGATGCCCACTTACATGTGTGCGCAGTTTCGTACGCACACAACAGGCACACTGACGTTTCCACATGTAGAGATAATGATGAACACAGATCAGATGATCCTCGGCAAAATAAGCAACATCAATTGCTTTGAAAGGTTTTCATATCATGTCACATTGACAGGGCCAGTGGGAACAGGATGAAGTGGGAGAGAGGTTATGGGTTAAATAGAGAGGGGGTGGGGTGGGGTGGAAACAGCAGAAGGACAAAAAGCAAATAGATAAAAAAAAAAAAAAAGAATAGAAGAAAAAAAAGTTGTATAAAAGTTGAAAAATGTAAGCAAGTGAGTAAAACAAGAGGGGGCTGGGGTGGGTAGAAACCACTAGCTGAAAACAACATGTACTGAGAAGTCAAACAAGATAAGAGGAGAGAGGAGAGGGGAGAGATAAGACACAGGATGAGACAAGGAAAGCATGAAAAAGAGTGTGAAAAAAAACTTTTTTTTTTTCTTGTCAAAGTAGTAAAGCTTTAGCACATTAAACGTCTCCCCCACCCCACCCCCCTCCATCCTCCCCCCCTTTGACGGTAAAACATGAAGGAAAACAGATGTGATAACCCTCGCTGCTCAGTGTGATACTGTGTCAAGTGCCGAGTAACACGCACACAGACCCTGACAAACACTAACGGTGTGTGGCCAGAGCCCCCTATCTGGGTACCAGTGCTCATCATGACACTCCAAAGGGGCTCAGCGTGCGCACTGTCTAAGATGTTTAATTCATACAGCCGCCTGCTTGTGCTCGACATGAATGTGTGACGGAGGAAGATGGGAATGCAGAGTGTTATGCGCAAGAGCCAGGCAGAGGGTGATGCAGAGACACAAGAGAGGGAGGCTACATAAATAGAGAGAAAGAGAGAGAGAGAGAGAGAGAGAGAGAGAGAGAGAGAATGTATGAAGGAGAAACAAGTAAAGGAAAGTGATGTAGGAGTATCCACAGTGACATAGAAAAACAAGGATATAGAAATAGACACAGCTGAAAAGTGTGAAGCATTACAATAATACCATAGGGGGTGGGTGGGT
>NW_019525439.1:2222632-2234499 GCF_002814215.2 Seriola lalandi dorsalis | reverse complement strand
GGGGGGGGGTGAATAGATGATAGAGCACATGTTTGAGATGGATTCTCAGATTCACACAGAATGAGTAATGGATAGAATTAGAGCAGTAAAACTGAGAGAGAGAAAAGATGGACAGGGAAAAGTCAAAAAACTGTGGAGGGAAATTTCAGACACACACACACACACACTTGGACAAAAACTGTGGAGATTTCATCCAGGCAGGCGGTGAGAGCCCAGAGTGCTGAGGGTGTGTGTTGCAGGTCTCGGGAGAGGCAGGCAGGGGACTGAGCGCTAGTGATTTTCTGTCATATCTCTCTTTCTCTTCATCCCTCACGCCTGTTATCCACCTCCTCCTCCTCCTCCTCCCCTTCACCTCACCCTCGCCACTGCGGAACAGCCCCGCTTAAAAAGTACTACGCCGTGCGTAGCGTTTGTAGGGCATCAATTTCAATTCATCCAAAGATCGATTTCACTGTGGGATTCATCGTGATACCTGGGTATAATTAGTTTCTCAAAATTAAGACCATGTTTCTAATGCCACCTGCTCTTTCCTCGTCCCTTTTCCTATTGCAGCTATTACATCTGAAAGCTCTGGGTCTGTGCTGAGCTGGAAGAACAGTGCATTTTGTATACTCCCAAAATCTATACTTTCGAATAAATCATTCATTGAACCAAAGACGTAGAGGGAGATGACAAATATTTAGATATATAAATTTCCGTATCTGTTGCTTTTAAATGTATTAGCTTTCATCTTGAGCCTAATACTGAGTCTGAGTACTTTAAAGGGTCATTTTGACTATCTAGAATGCACTTTAAATGATTAAATTATTAACTATTATAAATGGTTAAAAGCTTAATCATTATTGATGATTAAGCTTTTAACCTTAAACCCTTTAAGATGAGAAAAAGTACTTCTTAGTAGAAAGTGGTGTCTATAATGTACTGTAATGTGTTTCTTAAAGCTCCTGAAAACTCGGCTTCACTGTTCAGTTTTTCACTAAGATATGAAATGTATACAAGTTAATAAGCAAAAATCAAAGTAAAGAAAGACACGTTTAGGTATTATTTATTACAACTCACAAGTATTTTATAGAGGACAATTGCTTTTGCTGCTGTTGCCGTCTCTGAGAAGTGGAAAATGAGCAGCACATAACTTTGTACGGATCATGTATATCAATGTGGATGCATAAATTGTTTATGTGCACAATAGAAGTGGCAGAATATTAAAAATAAGCATGTAAGTACTCAGAGTCATGTGTGCAGTTGTTATCCACAGCTTCTCCTGCAGGGTCCAGGGGCCTGTTGGATGGTGGATGCTGCCCGATCTGCCAACGTCATCCCGCTCCAGCCACAACATCTGTCAGGAAATCTTTTTTGCAAACTCAGTAGGCATCTACATCTGCTGCGTGTAAGTAGATGTACATACACACACAGAATTGCACTGTGTGAGCAGATTTAGAAAGAGTTGTAACACCCTTATTGGGCCGCCACACACACACACACACACATAGAATAAACACAGAACACACTATACATGAAGATTAATCTGTTTATTATATACTCATGGTGATATCAATATCATCATTAATATCCATCATTAGGCACCTTATATGTAGATAGATTGGGAGTAGAGACTTTCTCTGCATGCCTGTTGGTTACAAAAACTAAATCGAAACATGCTGTCAACATGGGAGGAAAAGAAAAGTCTTGTTTGTCTTTCTGTTTAGATTGTGTTTGAGTTGTTGCTTAATATGTCTGCCATGTTTGTGTTTATGCACAACTTATGTGAAGTGTGTGAACGGCTGTGACTGTGTTTACAGCTAATTTGTTGAGAATTCTGAGTGTGTGTATGTGTGTGCTTGTGTACGTGTATTTTATACGCAAAGTCTGGGTTTGTGTGCCTTTTACTTGCGTGTCAGCATGTGAAAAAGTTCTTGTGCAATAACGCTGTGTGAGGTTTAGTCTGGCATTCTTTTGTGTAACAGTGCACTGTGTATCAGTGTCTATGAGTACATGCCAAACCTCTTACAGGTACTGGGAGACTATGGGCTGAACCAGTTCAGGCAAGTCCTCGGACACCTTGGCACAGTTGCCAGATGTCAAGCTGGTTATACCTGGATATCTGTGCCAGAAACACTGTGGGAAGTTTCCCCTCATGCCTCTGGAGGAAAATGTATTCCCTTGCTTCCCTCCCTGCAAGTACGGAACATACACTCTGGAGAGTAACAACAAAAGAATCAATATTTCTTTACACTCAGGGTTATTACAGTGCTGCAGCCTAGGATATGGATAACTAAAACACACTGCTACTGTACATTTATTATGTGATGGAGAGAGCCTGCAAGCAACTGTATGTCTTCACCCAAAGTTTAGACTGTCTGTACTAAATTTGTCCAAATTAATTTCAAAGCCCCTTTGAGAACAAAGGAATATATTTTGATGCAAACACTTTCAATAATCCTTTATAGCCACATTGAAGTCCAGAATTGCAATTGAGTTAGAATACAGAGTACTTTCTTTACAGGGCTACCATCACAAAATATGATGAAATTCAATGCAAGTGGTTCATATACTGTGAGACACGAGAAGGCAGCCTTATGCTCTTTTCCCATCAGATTTAGGGAACGCATGGATGTTGGTTTTGGTCAGGCTCTTATGTGTAAATTTTAATACTTCTGACCATATCCAAGCAAACTGTAGAATTTCACTTAAATGTCATTCAGTCAATGTTACTCTCATATGGGTCCGCTAAATATGAAGCTACAGCAGCAGTCGGTTAGCTTAGCCTAGCATAAAAAGAAAGCGCGGCAAAGGGAGGTAAACAGCTAGTAACTGGCTCTGAGGGGTTACTAAAACACCTTTAAAGCTCACTAATTGTGCTGGTAGGTACATTTTGTTACCATTGGACAAAACCTGTCTTAATGCTAGGCTAAGCTAACTGTCTGCTGACTGAAGCTTTGTGTTTATTGGACAGACATGACAGTGGTTTCAATCCAATCATCTCTTGGCAAGAAAGCAAATAAACATATTACATTTTAATCAGATATGGTCAGAAGCATTTGAACATAAGAGCTTTGAAAAACAAAAGGTTTTATTGCCTAGAGCCAGGTCAGCTGTTTCCCTCAGTCTTTATGAAAAGCTAAGCTAATAGGCAGCTGGCTGTAGATTCATATTTAGCAGGTAGATATGAGAGTGGCATCAATCTTCTTATCTAATTCTTTACAAGGAAGTTAATAAGTGTATTTTCGCATAATGTTGAACTATTTGTTTAACACCACCACGCAGCTAGACTGACTAAGTTGTTTGAACGACATCATACTCAATTCATTTAATTGATGAAAATGGTTAGCCTGTATTATAAAGTGTAAAACTGGGTCTCACACTTTTGCCAATGCAAACCATTTCTTCCAGTTTAGTTGTTGACACTTTCCAATCTGAAATTGAGGAGTGGAGAAATTCCAAACTTAACGGAAGCTTCAGCCCTCCCCTTCCTCCCGTGGCCTTGACAGACATGGACACGGCATCTCCACCCAACCGTGAAATAGCCACTTGTGTTTTAGCCTGAACAACTCCATTCCTATGTGACTGTCTCTCTCTCTCTCTCTCTCTCACACACACACACACATACACACACACACACACACACACACACACAGGGCTTGAGGCTTTTGTAATCTGGGAGGACTGACTGTACGTCCCAAAGATCTGATCAATACTATTCAATCTGCTTGCAGGTCCTTTGCCGCATTAGGCGATGGCCGCTATCCAAACAATGAATGGCTGGACACAGAGGGACCCGTGTACAAATGGAATCCCATTACAACGCAATGGCTCTCAGGGGCCGACGTTGACCCCCTTTTTTATTCCCTCTCCGCCAAGCGCAGCGGCTATTTTATGCTCCTCTGATTGACAGCTCCCTTCCAGGAAAGGAAAGATGTTGTTACCGTGACAACAGCTCATGCTACACCGGTGTGGATACAAGCTTTTGATAAATATCACTCCAGTACACTGAAATCAGCAGGTGATATTTAGAGGTCATTATACTGGCTACAGGATTTTATAATGTATTTACACTCATAGACATAGTGGAGACGATGACAGTGATCTAAGTAACAGCTGTTTTGTTTCATGACAGACACATGTGCTTTTAAGTGCAGTTAATATACCTATAATATCAACAGTGAGTGGCCATTATTCACATTGACAGCAGAGATTTGAGTTTCCTCATCAGACATAAATAGGATACAGTGGTATCTTCCTAACAGACTGACATACAACACTTCCATGATGAGCTTTTGCACACAGCACGTCTCCTTTCTGCACAAGTTTCAATATATCGCATCTAAAAATAGTTTCAAGCAGTGAAATGGAAAGCAGACAAAGCAATAAAGAGTTGGAGATACGGAGGTGAGGAAATGAAAAAGGCTCCTCTTTTGTTATCTGTGATGTCTTTTCTTCTTTTGCTCTCCTCATTAGCAGTAAAGAATTTCAAGTTATAGCATCTCTTGGTTCACTGAGCCCTTTTCCTTTACTTGCTCCTTTTTTTTTTTTTCCATTCAACCCCTCCCTTCTGGGGTTGCCAAATCAGTTTACCTACTAGCACAGTGCTTTTAGGGACTCACAGGGAATTTCCTTCTCGCGGCTCACCCCCCCCTTTTTTTTTTCTTTTTTTTTTGTCCAGGTTCTGCTTGATCGCCTTCAGATTGCTTTTCAGAACAACGTTGTATTTTTTTCGGGGAGCCAACTTAACCGTCCCTAATGTGATGCCAGGTTCAAGTGTTTATTCCCCTGCTAACTGTTTTCACAGTGAAGTTCTCTCAGGCTTACTGTCTACATTAGTAGAGCGATCCACAATATGGAGAGGGGAAGAGATACGGAGACTTCACCAGGCTTTGCCGAACACCGTTTACAGGATCTATGCACAGAATGAGAGAGAGAGAGAGAGAGAGAGAAAAAGCACAAAAACACACACGCATGGTTGTGTAAAATGTGTCACCCTCTTGCGGTTGTTGCAGTATAGTCTGTGAGGAGATAAGGAGAAAGAGTGTGGGAAGGAGAGGTGTATAGGAGCAGTCTTGTGGACAGACTTTTATTTTCTTCTTCATTACCAAAAGTCCTTAGTAGGGCAGTCGCAGGCTCAGCATCGTACCACAAAGGTACGCATGGGAGAAAATACACATTAAAGTGCTACGATGAAGGAGCTAACATGCCACAAAGAGACTGTGAATAATACTGTAGGTGTCACTCTTTACTGGAAGAGTGGGGGGGTAATGATTTGGGATCAGTTCCGTAAAAGCAAAGTAGCACAAAAACATGGTCCAACCACAAGGCAATGGTTTCACCGTGTTTAAATGCTTTCAGGAAACCCAGCCAAGCAAACATTGGATTCTGGGTAAATGGTGGCTGAGGGTGGGGGGGCTTGGCTGTTGGGTGTTGTTCTTGAGGAAAGGGGGGGAAAGGGATGTATGAAAGGAGTGGAGGAGTTATAGCGTTTGAAGTCTGGTGGAGGTTTGGCAGCAAAGGTCAGAAATGACTGGAGATGGGACATCTGTAATGGAAACTATTGGTCAGACTCCAGGAAGCTGTGAGGAATTGTTTGGACTGCGAGGAAACAACGAGTCAGAACTCGTGGGAGCTGCTGAGGAGTGGCTAGGAAGAAAAGAAGGCATGGGTATTTTTCCAAATCAGTCTTTGGAGAAGTCGAGGACAGAAACCAAAAGGTGTGAAGCGGAGAGCTGTGATTGGTTCCAGGGAGAAGTCTGAGGATCACATACTGGGTGGATGTTGGCTAGGTGTTGGCCGTCTGTGTCCTTTCGTGACTGGGTATCCTGCTCCGTCAGGCTATGGTGAAGATGGAGTGCACTCCAGAGAGGCTGCAAAAAAAAAAAAAGACAGAAGACAGACAAGATTGAAAAAAAGTTCATGTGAAAATCACAGAAAAGATGGTCGGGGGTGTGAGAAGGAGAGAAGAGTGCTCTCGTTGGAAAGAGGAAGAGGTTGAGAAAAATCACAAATGGCAAGAAAGAGAAAAATAAGACGAAAACAGAAGAACAAAAAGAGAAACGATGACGACCATCACAGGAAAAGCGGGGAAGGGGGGGTGTAAAACGAAACCGAGAGGAAATTAAGAAGTTGAGATCAAACAGCAAAAAAAAGAGAAAGGGCCGAGATAACAAGCATGGGCACAGTGAGGCATAAAAATGGATCAGGGGGATGGAATTAGAAAAATAGACGAGAGAGGAGGGAGATAAGAGAGACAGGATAAAAGAGAGAAAGAGGGAGAGAGAGAGGGGGAGGACGAATAAAAAGAGAGGAGACATAATTATAAAATGGCACAAGAAAATCAATGCAGTGGGCATCATTGTGCTTGCAGGCGCCGTACAAAAGGAGGTGGAAAGCAGCAGTGTGTCCATCAAACGCATACACACCACCAGCACGTCAGCCTCACACACACACACACACACACACACACACACACACACACACACACACACACACACACACACACACAGAGAAGCATTTCAAATGCAGAGTGAAGACAAGGAGGATGAGTCAGGCAGATGAAGCGGAGAGAGACAAGTGACATTTAGAGCTCAGTCAGAGCATGTGATGACAAGGCACAAAGATACATGCCAGCCCTGACTCTGACAACAGCTTGTGTGTGTGTGTGTGTGTGTGTGTGTGTGTGCATGCAAGGGAACACATTTGTGATTTTATATATTTTTCTCTTCACCTGTGGGAGCTGAAACTCAGGCCAGAGAGCCAACACAGACTTGAGAATTCATGTTAGCATTTTAAGACTTGAGGGTATAGTAAAAGAAGTGTAGTAGTAAAAGTCTCCAGATACAGTTTTCTAGTGGTGGAAGTTGTATTCCTTTGACTTCAGTGCTATAATTCTTATATAAAACCATATGAGATGTTTAAAGAGAAAATTGGTGTAATCAATCTTAATCTTGACTTAATTTCTAATTACTAACAATTTAGATACATCTGAAATGTGTTGTGTATGGGGTCACAAGCAAAAAAGAGCGGGAACCACTGGTTTCATCTGTATTTTACAAACTCATCACATGATTTATTCAAGCACATCTTCCAAAAAAACAAACAAACAAAAAAAACACACAATATTTCATATGTCAATGCCCCTCTACAATAAAATGAGAATGCAAAGCTTAAAGTTTGGTTAGGTTCAGCAAAACATCAGTTGAATTACTACTTCACTGAGGTTAGCTGAGCTTCGTTGACATGGTTGCAACAATAAACACATAGCTACGTTTCAGGAGGAATTGTGCTTATATTTAAAAAAAAAATGTTGGTGGTCAATTGGAAACAGGAAATGAACAGTGGTCTCGTCCATTAAAGGCCAAATTACTATTTTGCTGAAGTTAGCGGTTTGCGATAGCTGTTAAATAAATGTAGTGGAATAAAGTGAGGTAAGTACGGTTTTTACCTTTGAAATAAAATGGGGGACAGTCATGTATTTTGACCACTGTTTGACCATTTGTATTGTAAAAAATTATTGTGAAGGCCGGCTGATAAAATGACGACTCCCTACCTTTGAAGCGGTCGTGAGGTTTGTTTGAAGTATGTTTATTTTTTTGTCAGTTTACTGCCAGGTTATGAACTCTTAACCAATGAGTTAGCCCACCAACCTTTTCTATGCCTAGAGACAACAACAAAAAAAGAAAAATCTGATTAGATACCTCTATTTTGATGGTTCACTTCTGAAGCTGCCATAGCTAGCAGCCTTACCCATCTGTTGGCAAAAACAAGCACATTGCCGGATGTCTGTTTTTAATCACAAACATTAAAAATGAGGATATTTCTGGGGACAGGTCCAACCGGGGACAAGCCACCAAAAACGGGGAACGTCCCCTGAAAATGGTGAAAATCTGGTCACCCTAGAGTAAAGTAAAAGGTTTCCGTGAAGTGTCAAGCAGCAATAAATGAGAAAACACAAAAAACTGTACTGTAGCTTACTAAAATGTAATGAGTTACATTCCACCCTGGCAGGGGTTCTATTACACATATGCACATGAACAGCCATTCAAATTCATCCATGTAATATTCATTATCATTACTGACAAACACAGCATGTAAACACCGTGTCAGCCCACACACACACACACGCACACACACATGCTCACACACACGCACGCACGCACACGCACACACACACACATACACACACACACACACACACCCTCCTTATTAACTGTATTAGTGCCAGGGCTTATCTGTGCTGTGGGACCACACACCACAAAAGGCTGAAATTCATTACAGTCGTAGGAGGGCCTTGACAAGCTGTCAGCATGTTCGAAAGATTCTTCAACGCCCCCCCCCCCAACCTCCCCCCACCACCACCAACCTCTCCTCTCTCTCCCAGTCTACATCTTAATTTCAAGGATAGTTTGCATTGTCACATGCAGATGCAAACAGCCACCTTATTTACAAATCATACAAACACAGAGAAACCTGCTCTGAATCTTAATTTTATGTGTTGTTTACATTGATACACCATCACACACACACACACACACACACACACACACACACACACACACACACACACACACACACATACACACACTCACACTGTTCTGAGTTAGTGCTGAATGGAGAGCAGGTCCAGAGGTGCAGTTCAATGACATACTCCACATTTCCAATTTATGTTGGCGTCACTATGCTTCTCTTGGCTGCTAGTATACACACACACAACCCCCCCCCCTTCTCTCTCTCTTGCACACACACAAACAAACACATAAACAGACATAAAACACATGCTCTGCATTTTAATATATGGGATTTTTTGCTGTTCCGGCTGTGGTTACATCGATAGGAAAACATTTTCAGATGATCAAAGAGATTACTGTTGTCATAAAACCATGCAAAACAATAAAACCCTGGATGCTTTCACAACCTTTATGTGAACATATTTTCCAACCTGGTTAGAGTTAGAGTAAGAAAGAAAGGGAGAGTATGATGCTTCAGCCCTGCTGATTCAGTCTTCAAGGACGGAAAAGGGCAAATTACTCTGGAAAATCTTTTCTTTAACATAATTACTATAATCTGCCAAACCTAAATTAAACAGACCAGCATGTGAATGCCTCCCTGACATGAGTGTGGAGAGCGTGTGCTCCAGCATCTGACAGAGAATTACAATTTCGACATGTTTCTGTGGTGTGTAATTGCGTGTGTGTGTGTGTGTGTGTGTGTGTGTTTGAGAAAGAGAGGCAGAGAACACTTGGTTAGTCTGCAGTTATTAAACCAACCAATTACAAAGCCCACTCATCACGTTTATGTCCCAAACAAAGGGAGAGTTGATCTATTATTAATGTACTGCTCCGCAGTGTAATTCACACACGGATTCGATCTCACACCCATACGTTCACACATGGCTGCTTGCACGCACATCACACTAACACACAGAGAAATTCAGCTCCTGTAGCCTGCAGTAGCGTACTCTCTTGCGCTGCAAGTACAAATGATGAATGTGATATGCTAGTATTAACAGATGAGCAGCTTTTAAGAGACAGGTAGTCAAATGTCTGGATCATCAAAATCTCTTTCTCTCTCTCTCCCCTGGATTCATCTCATCTCTCTTTGCCTCTCTTTCTCTACGGGGCTCACCCATTCATTTGTAATGAGACCTGTCTCGATTGTTTAATCAGAGCACACCTCACCGTGCAGCCTCTCTCTGCTGTGCGCCATGTCTCACACCGAAAACGTGAATGAGGACATATTTGCACTGATTCTTTCCATCCGGCTTTGAAGTATTTGTTCTGTAGGCTAGATCCAGGCTTTACCTGGTGGTGCTTCCCTGTTGTTGGGGAAACCTTGAGATGTGGATTTAAAGGATGAGGCTGGAGGATCTTCTATATTTTTATTTTTTTGTCAACAAAACCCAAGAAAGAAAAGAAAAAATCTACTGCTGTTTTATGGAACACTGGTTAAAAAACACTGGTAGAAACACTGAGCATGGAGCTGAGTGGTACAATTGCTTATGAGACAAAAAAAAATGAATAGTAAATTTTGTCATCTAATTAGTATGAGAATAGAGAATAATGAGTCTTGTCTGTGTGGTACTGAGTCCGTCATGCAATTCTACATTATAAGAAGAAAACCCTGTTAAGGACAGTGTCTCTAACTCTTAGTTGGTTGTGTCAAAGCAAGATTTAATGAGCCTAACCATCATTAATTACAAATAAGAAATGTATTAAATAGATGATTAAAGGTTCTGTAAACGATTGTCACTGCCACAGCAGATTCTCCATCTCAGAAAAGCCATACCAGTATTGGCTCCACGGTCAGATGGGGAAAGAAATTCATCCTTGGACTTATCAGCTAGGTCCGGCCATATGAATCACACTGACAGTGCCGTGTGGGCAGCCCAGTGGTTTAACAACTCATGCACACATACGTGCACTAACATGCACGTGTAGCCATCTCGGATACCAAAACATAGAACAGAGAAACTTAGACTACAGCTCATTTAGTGGGGGTGTGACTTCATTTTTTGCTCAAGACACCATTAGTCCACTATATCTTTACATAGAAAATAGTTGTTGGCTGCTATATTAATGTTTAAACTCTCATTTACAGAACCTTTAAACAAAAAAGCAGCTCCACCAACACTTCCTTAGAGCAGTGGTTTGCAAACTTTTGGGCTTGTGACCATTTCAAATGAAGCATGTGACCTCTTATCAATTGTTACGTCCTTAGTGTGGACATGAGCTGTCAGCAGTTCAAAGAAAGATTGATTTTTTACTTCTCAGATTGTTTCATCTGAGGGATTTTCAGAGGCCTGGAGAGGTAAAAGATTTCACAAGACAAAAGCAAAGAAAAAAGATAGGATGGTTCATTTCATTTGACATATTGAATATCCTTGAGGGTGTCACAGTTATGTTGTACTTGCTGCCAATCAAGAATGTTGGTATTGGCTGATTCTGCAAAACACCAGGCTACATTCAGTGATGTTTTTAAAATTCTTGCTTTCTGCAATATTTGTGCAAGGGAATGACAGTATAGCAAAGTTAGGGAAAGATCATGGCTACAGCAAATAATCTATTTTCAAGGTACTTTTAATGGTTAGGGAACTGAAAGATCATGGTTAGGTTATGGTCCAATATGGACATAATTCTATACTGAATGTAGAGATACAAAGGCACCCACAGTCCAATGTATTTAGTGTAAGCCTCAACATTAGAAACTGTAATAAAAGCAATTATAATAGAAATACAAACCAAAAACTGAACATCTATGACCTACAAGACACTTTCTGGGAGTCGCTGGGTAATGATCAGCTTGGCTGCTGAAGGTTAACTGGTACAAGTCTGACACATTGTTATCACATGTTCTTGCATGGTTCAATAATTCGTCTTCTGTAAGCCTCACACTCAACAAAAGTACAGTAAACGTGTGGTCTGGACTACCATGACCTTACCAACATACCATAACACAGAGGGCCAGGAGGTAAACTCTTTGCACTTACAGAAGAATGTGTGCTATTGATTTATATATTGATTTATGTTAAGTCTACTGTTTGTCTGACTCAAGGGCTTCCACCAGAAGGTATAGTTGTTGAAAGTGACAGGTCATCCACCTATATCACATCTGCCACAGGCTTAGATGATTAATCCGAGTGAAAGTTTAGACAAGTGAAGAAGAGCCACAGATACATATATGCGCACGGAGATGCATACATGTCGATATATATTTATATATGTAGAGTTCTGAGCCTCTGTGGTGCTCAGATAAGGTTTAGAGAGCCTCGTCTCCCAGCGTGTGTTCAAAATAGGTCATCTTATTCTGTGACTCTCAGCGAGCATGCCTGCTTCTTTTCCTGCCCTGATTTCAACAACATAAACAACTGATGGGAAGTCACCCCC
>NW_019525439.1:2186026-2222612 GCF_002814215.2 Seriola lalandi dorsalis | reverse complement strand
CACAAAAGGCTGAAATTCATTACAGTCGTAGGAGGGCCTTGACAAGCTGTCAGCATGTTCGAAAGATTCTTCAACCCCCCCCCCCCCACCTCCCTCCGTTCTCCATCTATCTCTTTAAAGTAGAGCTCCTCATCAGCGGAACCCAGTGAGGTTAAGTAAATAAGTCTATTTTATGCAAGAGCAAGAGACAGAGGGATAGTAGTTCTCAAAGTGCTTGTATTTTGGTATTCTAACTTGTGTCAAGTTGGATTTGTTTGCCACTGTGCCTTTTCCAGTGCCACCTGCCAACACATACACTGACACACACACACACACTGACACACACAAACACACACACACACACACACACAGATTTTGCCTCCATGCTTCAGCTTCCTTTAGTTGCTCAGCAGGGGACTGTCAAACTGAGCTCAGTACCATTTCTTTACTGTGCTGCTCTATCATGCAGGATATCTCTCCTGACACAGAGCTGTCATGGCCTTCAGGGCTTAAAGATGGCGATGCAAAGGAGCCAAAAAAGTGGAACAGTAAAAACAAGCCCTTCATTTATTTCAGTGCATGTATGCTGATGTCGCCACGTTTCTATATTTATGTGCATGTTTATGTCAGTGAAAGCATGGCTGCGTGGGAGCACATTTGTGTAGATATGAAGCTTGGTGAAAGTTCAGGTTTACTTTATTTACCTTCTCTCTCTTCGGTTTCCCCGCTTTCCAAACTCAACTGAGCGCAGTCACTCTTTCAGTTAAACCAATCAGATTGTGTGATGGCCTCTGCGAGCCAATCATCTTGTTGCTGTCAGAATTCAAAACTGTTCCTCTCTCTGCTGCTGTCAGCTGCCATGTCGAGATTGATGCAACCCCCCCCGATTCACCTCATCAGAAACTCCACTGCACATCCATCACATCCACCCAAGATCTTCAGCCATATCTCTTCACCTCTCCCCTCCCACCAACACTGTCTAAACCCCGGTGGGGGATTTTCCTGTACAGCTCAGCTCCTCTCTCTGTTCGTCTCTCTTGATTGATGAAATGCCTTTAGATGAATCATGGTGTTAAACAGGAAAGCACAATCCCCCCAAGTTCTACTTTGATGACATTAGTGGTGCGATTAGCCTGAGGCTTACACAACATCATGGGTGGTTACTGGTGTAAAACTGACTGTGGTTAGAGCATTTTATCAGGATGAAAAACAAGGAATAAATATGATACTGCATTTGATATTCCAGCTCCTGAAATTAGGACTTTCTTTTGACTGAATGCAGCAAAGCCGAACAGCCTATTACCTTTTGTAGAAATACTGATATCTGAAAGTTAAAGGAACAGGGAATCACACATATTCGCTTCCTTGCTGAGAGAGAGATGAGAAGACTGGGGAAGTGACTCCAGTAAATCACTGCATCTAGGAATAGTTTGGCTCATTTAAAAAAAAAAAAAAAACACAGCATGTTGTTTTTACACTTCTGGTTTTGTACAGATTAAATTAAAGACATTAGAGGTTCTGGTTCTTGTGGATTTTGTTACCTTTGGACAGTTTCAAGGATGCTGTTTCCCCCTGTTTATTTTGCAACCGACAATATATTTAGAGAAGATAATTTCAGTAATGTTGCCACACCTCCTATACTCCTCAGTGTCTCTAGTTGCATTAGGCCATTGCAGGCAACATCGCACAATCAGGACTTCGTTCTGGATTACATTGGTTCATGGGATTGTTGCACTATTGTAATGAAGCACCTTGATTTCAGGTATTTCATTCAAAAACATTATTCTACTTGTAAACTGTTTCTCGGCTGAGCTCCATGGTCCATTACCGACCTTGGAATTATTAGTTTGACTAAAAATTCTTAGCACAAGGTCTCATTACTGTAAAATTTGCAGCGATTTCGGTCATATCATGCTGCCCTCCTCAGCAGATGGAGTTCATTTGATTCATTACTTAGGTCACATGATTACAGCTGAAGCCTTGTCTCCTTGACAACTGAGCAAACTTCATCTGCTGTTGAAGCTTATAAGATGTGTGCTTTCTCCACTGTTTCCAGACCATTTGCTCCATCGTAATAAGTATTGATAACATTTAGTTGATTAAAGTCAACTGACAGAAACACTATCATATTGATGCAGATTAACCATTTAAGTCACTTTTCCCTTGTTGCAGCTTCTCCAAGGTTTGTATGTTTTATGTAATGTAAATGTAAACTAGATATCTTTGTGTTTTTTGTGCTTCTGTCAGACAAAGCAAGACATTTAAAGATGTCACTGCTATTGCTACAAACAGGCATGAACAGTTTTCACTATTTTCTGACATCTTATACAGCAAATGGATAATCAATTAATCGAGATAAGCAGATTAACCCTTGACAGAATTCAACATTAGCTGCAGCCCTAGATATTGCAACATAAAATTAAATGGACTGCACTTTTGTAGTCATATCATCCACTCAAAGTGCTTTTCACCCATTCATTCACACAAGCATACAGTCATGTACATTTTCTATGCATACTGTGCTTTTCACTTACACACACACACACACCAATGATAGATCGAAGGCAATTCAAGGTTCAGTATCTTGCCTTGGGACACTTCCACATGCAGACTGGAGGAGCCAGGGATCGAACCACCGACCTTCCGATTACTGGACGACCCACCTGACCTCCTGTGCCACCGGCGCCCATATATAATATAGAAGATAGAAGATTTTATCCATATTGCCCACCTCTAGGCTGCACTTTTAACACCTGGTTTATTTTTGTTTTCTCGTGTGTATCACACATGATACAGCCAGTGAGCAAAGGAGTGAGAAAGGGGGAGGGGTGGAGTAGGACGGAGATAGAAAGACGAGAAAGAAAGAAGAAAAGGTAAAGACGTGTGGACACAGCGAGAGAGAGAGAGAACTATGAACTGAAGTCAGCTCTCAGGTTCTTGCTGACACTGATAAATACCTTAGGAATGGGACACAGTTGAGAGCTTGGCTACGCCGTCATTAACCTTGTGAAACCTCAGCCTGTGCTGGTGATTAACGACACCCCATTATGTGCTATTAAACAGCAGCAGAGGAGTGTCTCCTTTCCTGTAGCAAAACAGCACAATACTGCCAAGGAGCTACAGCGTCTTAGAGAAACTTTCCCTGAGCTTGACAACATCTTCCCGCAGGGACCCGACTATAAAAAATTCAGTCCTTAACATTATACATCGGCTAAGAAAGATTTGTTTGCAGGTTGCAGAATGACCCACTGTGGCCTAATATCCTCTGACTGCCGCTTCTTTGCGTGCCACTTACATGTTTCCCCTCCCTGTCTTGTTCAAAGGTCTGTTATTGTTTATTACAATAGAACTCAGTGGAGTCCCCATAGAGGGCTCAGTGATAAGCAAAATACTTTGACACAGAAAGGAGGCTTTTACCATATGAAAGGCAGGGGAGAAAAGAAAGAGAGAAACGAAAGAGAAAAACGGGAAACGGATAAAGTGAGAAAAGATAGAGGTGCTGGGATGGGGTGGAGATGTGGGGAGTGGAGGGTGTGTGTGTGTGTGTGTGTGAGAGAGAGAAAGAAAGAGAGAGAGAGGAAAAGACAGAGAGAGGAGAGAGAGCTGGGTGAGCAGGAGGGGAAGATAAAGGCAGAGCTGTATTCCCTGATGTGGCTTCTGTGTGTTGGCTCTTCGCAGCTCCTGCTCCAAGGATTACTGCATTTACACTTCAGCTTAAAAATAGCCCCCGTGATAATTTATTTAGCTGGAGCACGCCATCCGGCATTGTGTTCCCAGAGAATAGTTTTTTTTTTTTTTTTTGTGTCTCTCTATGAGATTCTTCCTCTCTCTCTCACTTCCTCCCCCCCGTCTTAGCTGCGATATTTTCTCCCTCCTCATATCTCTTTCTCTTAATTGCCCATTCCCTAAGAAACTCATAGTCCCTCAAAAAAATCACAAATAAACACAGTGTCTATGTTTACCGGCAGAAACCTTGCTACTGGTTATGTTCCAGTTATAATCTCATTTGTTCAGTTACATGAACCTCTGCTACCCTTTGAATTGCTGTGAATTAATCAGTTGTCAAAACAAAAAGAGGAAAAAATACTCCCCCCAAAAAAAAACAAAAAAACATTAATCAAAGAAATTCCTGAAATATTCTGTTGTAATGTTACTGGTATTGATGTGAACCCATTTTTGTGAATTGAAGTTTGGCCAGGGAGCAAATAAAAGTGACCTACAATTCTCCGAGGTTCACTTGTGCACAGTTTCTAAAGGTACTCGGCAGGTAGGTTGTTCTGAACATCTTGGAGAATTTGCCACAGCTCTTCTGTTGATTTAGGTTCAGTGTCTCAGTGTCTTCTGTCTCTTCATGTAATCCCAGACCGACTGACTCCTTGTTCTTCTTGACACTGAAGAAAGTCCTTTATTACTCTGGCTGTCACGCTGCAGAATGAATGTGTGACCGATCGCAATCTCCCCTGATGGTATTGTATGATGGATACGCATCTAAAGTGCTTTAAACTTTTGCATAGCACATACTATATACAGTACATGCACAGCCATATGAAATTGTGTGGTGAAGGTCGCTGAAATGGACCAAAGCTCTTCAATAAGTGTTAATGATGTGTAAGAGTTGATTTTTTTTTCTCGGACTCATCACTTTAATCTCCTACAGATCCTGTCTGAATAGAGGTATGCAAAAATCTAGAAAAGGAAGTCATGCACTACTGCTATGACCATAATCATCTGCCTATCAATGCCTCCTTCTGCTCCACCAGTCTGTAGCCTTGTCAATTAAAAGAAGAGTAAAGAAGAAGCACTGTCTGTATTATATTGGCAGATTCCTCAAACAATGTCAGAGCGGTCATCATTACATTGGGGAACTCTGGCTATTTTAGCTCCCGTATTATCATCATTAACTTATCACATGTGCCTGTAAACCATGATCAGCAGCGAGCTCTCAGTCAGTAGCAGACATTATAATTGTTTATTGCACTAAACTGACTTTCAAATGTGCCTCACAATTAAATACATAAACACTTGGTAAAAAAATAAAAAGATGCCTCCAATGTTAATAAAAACAAAAGCATAATTGATTAAACAAACGTAATTAATTAATTTCATGAATGTAGCTTTGATTGGAATATTATAGATCCCTATGTAGACTGCAAAAGTACAACTATTCAGTGATATTAACTAATAACCCAATATACAACCCCATATATTCAAATTATATTCAATATATTTAATTATTTAATTTCCACTACATATATGCATATCTAAAACTTGGTTTGCTGTAGAAATAGCATGATGTGTGAGCATTCTTCCTTTATAAATACCTCCTTGAGTGTGTAATGACCTATGTATGTTTTTTGTAGCATATTCAACGTGGCCCCTGGCTTCTCAGTGTCACAGTGCACATTTAACCCACTTATTCCAACCATGTTATCATATTTAGATATGTCGTTACTTTGAAATTCTCTAAGGAAATGTAACCGAAGCCACCCGACACGAGTGAAATTGGCATGACCATGACACTCCCGACTCTAGGACAACTTCCTAAGCCAATGACATACTGCTAAAGTGAAGAAAACAAGTCTATTACCACAGCACTATCCAATTCGCCCTTGGGATATGCCTGTTGAGTGTTCTTTGAGCGTACTTGAATCTCCCTCAAGTCACTCAGCTGATACAGCAGCCTATCAAGACTCAAACAGGGCACGTTCAAAGTCAACAGCACTTAAACATAAGATATGAGAGGCCTTCAAAGAGTAGAGGGAGAAACGCTTGGTTGCTATTTTGGATCTGGAAAAGTGCCTCTGTAGCTGAGGTTAAAGGGGATCATCAGTCGTCGTGGCACAGCGAATCTCTTTTTCCGCAGAAATGTGATGACTCAACAACAGGGAGGACAACAGTGATGTAGACGGTGGAATCGGGGAAGTGGGGCTCACAGTAAGGAAAGGATCGCAATGTATTCCACTCAGCGTTTTCGCTTGCCCGTCTGGCTTTCCGTCTCCCCTCCTGTGTCTCTCACTACGGAAACCCTGACAGCTGTTGGTGAATAGCGATGACCTCACATGGCACCATGGCTCAGAAACACTGACAACTCCTATTTCCCTACGTTCGTGTCGTTATGGGATCGTATTTCTCTCTATCAGATACCTGTTCTTCTGCCACAGTGAGGAGTTCTGTGGTGAGGAGGTGGCACTACACTACTTTTTGTTTTGTTTTTATTAGGCCATATATACAGTATATATATGATTTTTATATGTTTAGAATAGTACATTCCTTATTTACTTGCTACTACTTGTTGCAGTGTTGTCAAGCTTTCAGTTCCTGCATGGCAGTTTGCAATGATAATGTTGGAAGATAAAACTTGCTATTTTTGAAACAAATGCTCCTTGGTTTCAGACAGAGGTAACCAAAGCAGGCTCACTTTTTTGCCAGCAACTGTCCATTTTTCCTGCTAAAATGACATCTGTTGGTGTCAGATTTATGAGCTGTGGCTAGCTAATTAAGCTAACATTAGCTCTTTAAGTTAGTTGAAAACATGCTCTGAATTACTTTTTCTTGTAAAAAGGGTTAAATAGGTATCATGCTCAGTAAAGGAACAATATTCTTGTAGAACTACTTAGTCAAGTATGATATGTTGAGGACTTTTTCAGTAGCCTGTAACCCCACAGTGAAACTGGAATGTCCGGTTTCTGCTCCAGAAGTAAGAAAACCTCATTCAAAATCCCAGTGACAATTGTTACTACTTTAATAAATATCCAGTCTTGGAACATAGCCTCAACACTATGTTGTTGGCTCGCTTTATGTGTTTAAATAAGCACAAGTCATTTTTTTGAGGGCCGTTTGACAAACACGATTTTTCCATAATCCAGAGATTTTCAAGGGCTAAATGTCACAGCTGGACTGAAGAGGCGAGTTGAGGGGTTCACGACTAGTTCAGACATGCCTGTAATAACAGCAGGACAAAGAGAACAGTGTACAAGTTTTAGATTGCAGAGATTACAACTGGAAAGCTGAAAAGAAAAGACTTTCGAAGCGTTGGTAAGTTTTGATATGGACGAAACCAAGTCATGATGAAGTACCTGGACTGCTGCGCTTATTATTTTTTTTATGGGATTTATGTTTTTTTCTGTTCTCACAAACTAATTTTTCTTTATTTGGGTAAAATCTTGAAGGTTTCAGTTTCGTATAGCAAGTGTCATGGCTGCTGTTTTGTCCTTCGTGTTTTCAAAGGGCGCTATGAATGCTAATGAAATGCTAAGAAATGCTAAGTGGGAGACTGCACTGAGTTATAGAAGCTAGCTAGTAGCTGGTAGCCTGGATGTGATGCCATGACTTCAGCTCTCTGATGTAGTTAATGATATGTTCCTGGAAGTTTGAGTTGCTAACTACTGTAGGTGGATAGTTAGCTGGACATGCTAAAAATTGAAGCTTACATTTGAGTAGATAAACATAGTGTGTAATCCTTACACCTTTGCTCTTCTTTTTGTGTTTTGAAAGGCTAAAAAGAACCACACAACCATCAAAACTCTTTAGATGCAGAATATCTGTCTTGCTCTAGAGCCTCATGCACACTTTGGTGTGTGGAGAAAGGCGAAGCTTGACAGACCAAAATAAGCTATTTTATTCATCACAGTACAGCACACCCTGCCATGAAGGCCGGTCGGACCAGTTGTACAAGCCTCAGAAGATTATTGTTTTTTTCTTTTAAGCCTGAGGAAAATTAAAAAGTGAAAATGAGGGTGTTGTCTTCTTACAAGGAAAAGCTGTAAGAATAGACAATGGACTGTGGAGTGATGCAAAAGCTGCTTCATTTCAGACAGGTAACTAAATGAGTGTCTCTTTTTAAACTAATGAACTAAATATTTTTTTATCACTTCAGTATCCTGGTAGTCTAAACTTACCTGGGTTATTTTGAGGGCCAGAACCAAATGAAACGTCTAGAAAAACCAATACTTCTTTAAAATATATTTTGTAATGTAACCATCTTTATTTAATGTGACTGCAGACATTTACAGTTGAAAGCATTGTGTCACTTTTATGAAACAATAAAACTCGCTTGTGTGGAATTATCATAAGCAAAGTGCTGAGAAACAAAACCCAAGACAGTTTCTTTGTTTTTCTCAATTTCCATTTAATCTGACTCATGCACATCCACTCTGTCCCTGAAGGCACCATTGCCACTGATGGCATCATTATCCTCTTTCATACAGTGGCAACTTAAAGAAGCAGCTTCCAGCGTCTGGATGCTGTTACCAAAGGTACACTATTAGAAATATATATTCTATTCTAAATCTAACCAGTGTAAGAGATGCATTGAAGAAGTGATGAAGCTCTCATCATTGTCTCTGGGGAGACGTTGTGAATACTCAGTAGATAAATCTGGGTGGGACTGCGATACAGCCTTCCTCTCAGCGACATAACCAATCACCATGACGAAAATTTCATTTTCCTCTCTACTCCAAACTTTTGGAAACACTCTAATTCCCCTTGAGTGGCTCTTGGATTTCTAGTTTAAACTAATTTGCTTGTCTGTTAATTAAATAAGAAATCAATTCTATAAACAATTAGTTCTGCTGGTGCACGCAAGCTAGAAGTGGCTGTTTAAGTGTTTGTGAATGTGACTTTAAGTGTAGAAGAGCTCTCAGAGCTCAGTATCTGCATGTGTTCAGGCACATTTCCGAGTGTGTTGCCTGCGTGGGTGTTGTGAGAAGGATCACTTTCTTTGAGATTGATTGCAAACTTTTTCTTTTTCCTTTTCTGGTAATCAGAAAGCAGAAAATGTAGGCGCACCTTCACACCACACGTTGTGGTCCATGTTTAGAGCCATCAAAAATACACAAAACAAGACATTTCTTACATAAAGTGGGAATACTGCAGAAACATGTGCTAATAATTACATAGATAAACTGAAGACCTAAAGCTACTGAACACCACTTTATACAAATAATTCACATTATTCACACTGCTGTTTAAACATTATTATAAGCAACTTGAAAACATCTCATAAAGCTAGAAAGCTGAGGACCTGAATCTGCATTTTTTCCTGATATGAGGCGGAGATAAACCCAATGTCTGTGATTTTTAGTGCTTTCTGTTGGTTTATTTTGTGCAAAGAACATTTTGACGTATCCCCTCCCCCCAAACCGTCTGCTTTGGCTTTTCCATAGATTTCCAACGCTGCATCAGAACATTCCCCAGAGAATAGGAGTGAACCTGTTGCATTCAATTTGTGTGGGAAGAGACTGCAATACAGATAATGATGGCAACAGCATAGTAACGGCAATAGAGCGAGTATCTCCAGGCAAAAAAAGGGGAGCATTATTTCCCTTACTCAATAGACATGATGTTTTGTGGCTGAACTGCCACAATGTTGTCTGTTGTCGGTGGTGAAATTAGTTTCTGTGCTTTCTTGTGGAGTTCTCCCAGCACAAAATGGTCTACAGAAATGCTCTAGCTTCATCAATATTTTTTTTTTTTAACAAGAATATGGGTCACATACGCTATGTATAATGTAAAGGGGTTACTTAAGGGGATCAACCCTTTGAGAATTATCACTTGACTGTTGTTCCCCTCTTCTCTAAGGCGAGCTTTGGCATCTTTTGGCTAATTTGGTTTTACCACCCCTAACTTCACTGTTTTGGTTGGAAGGCAGAAAGGCTCTAAAAACCCACTGTACACCAAACAGCAGACATTCATAGTTAGCTGCTGAAGAAAGTAAACATTGAACATTGATTCATTTGTAATTTTTCTCATGTTTTCCTTACATGTTGTGATGTATGTTGATATCACACACACATCTTATTAATACAGTTACCATATATCATATTTCACGGTGCCAAATAACACCATTTATGTTAGTTACAATAGTTATAATTGTTCCTTTTTGACAAACCCACTGACTGGATTGTGTGAAATGAAATCAGCTTAACATTAAGTAGAAAAACTGTGGTAAACAATGACAAAAGAGTGTGTTCAGCAAATTTATTGTTTTTTTTTTCTCTACAGAATCTGCCAGAAAAACTACTGAAAAATCTGATGCCAACTCTGAACACCTGACAGGTCTTCATTGTTAGATTTCACATAGTGTAAATCTGTGCACAGTCTTCATGTGCTGACGCTGAAAATCTTCCCACCGGTCCCTCACACCTTCGCTGCTTCAAAGTAAATCACCTAAAGTGATCGTGTATTCGGTGCGTGCCGCCTGCCCCTGCTGACTCGGTAGCATTAAACGTGTATTTACCAGCTGGGGGTCTGAATACACGACGAGGCTCCTGGATTCCCAGCGGGACCATACCTGCCACCGCTACACCACATCGCCCTTGAGCTAGACACCTTAACCTTAGCACAGCGCACACAGTCGAGTACGCATCGCATCAAGCCGACTGTGTGTAAATGGATTTAATGTTAGAGTCAGGGTGTGTAGGTCCCAGTGGATACGGAGGGGGCATCTGCAGGCAGTGGAGGAGCCATATGATGAATATTAATCATCATATGTGCTGCAGATCTGGGGAGAAACTGTAGAGATTGTAGTGAAGTATTACCTGGAGGGAATCTACTATATACATTCATTAGCCATCAATACTCTTATATCTGCCGCTGCTGCTCCAGGGTGGCGTGTCCCAGCATGCCCTCCAGTCAGAGCAGAGTAGTCAGAGCAGTATGTGTGTGTGTGTGTCCATGTGTGTTCAAATTATACGCACATTACACCGCATGTGACAATAGCGCCCCTACTGCGAGACAGGATAATGGTGCTCTCTGGTGTATGTCTTTGCACGACACCCTCGTCTCTCGATAACACACTCTCCAGTGCCTACCTGTAGGTTTATAATACGTCTGGGTCAACAGACATCGGGAACACAGAGGGAGGTTAATGTGAAGCAGATAGTGTATCTGCCTCACTGCTGGCAAGCATCGGCGTTGTTTACCAGATGCATTAGACACACAGTCGGTGAATGTCGCCAGCTGAAAGAACTGCAGAAATGTATCCATTTGGAGGTTGTTTTCAGACATCTGACACACTTGAGATGTGATCTGTTTGGATTGCCTGAAACCTGAAGAGCCTCAATATTGCCTCTTGTAATCAAGCACTCTTTTGTTTTTTTTTTCAAATGTGAGAGCAGTTATTCCTGAATCTTAATTTATCATCCTGCCACTTCCCTCTGGTTTCAGAGTGTAGGTTTAGACCTGGTGTTGCACTCATTGACCGCTGTTGCCCAGTTTAGGAAAAGAACTGACCAAGCTTTGCAATTAATGTGGGGGAATGTTGTCTTTTTGTGCAAGGGCCAAGAAAATGGCAACAGAAAAACTGCAACAAAACACGGTGATAAGTGGACGAGATCTCATATTTTTTCAGCACTGATATGGACTGATACAGTACATGACTCACTACTGATTTAAGGCAAAATAACAGCCTCTCCCAAACAAATAACGGCGAAGATGAACAGAAAATGTTGTCACATGTTATTGCTTATCATTGATTTTTTTGCCTATGAAATGTCAGAAAATTGTGACACACCTTCTCAGAGCCCAAAGTGACATCTTCAAATGTCTTCGTCCGACCAACAGTTCAAAAGATGTTACATTTTAAAATATATTATAACATATTTGATGATCTGGAAATTTGAAGTAGAATGCATGTGTGTAATCTGTAGTCCATACATTCAGTAAGACAACAACTCTTGTTTAAGGCGTTGTGTCAGGCATCCACTGATGTTTGGAATAACTGGAATGTCTATGTATACATCCAAGTTACAGTTCACTGTGTGTGCACTGCTGCAAGAGCAGTTTAGCAGGTGGACTAGTAGAAGGAGTTTTTTAGCTTCAGTAAAGAGCTGCACATGTTCATACATGCTTCATGGGCCGATGCCCTAAAAAACACATTTGACCTATTAAATGTAGAGATATTCCCTCTTAAATGGGGTTAGAGGAAGGCTGCAGAAGCTGCTCTCTGCATCACTGTAGCAGGACAGATGACTGTAGTGAGCAGTAAGTGTTGCATGAGGATACTACACGCAGACAGAACTGAAGTGCTCCAGCATTATTCTGGCTGCTGTTACACTGAAGAACCAGTGAAATAGCTATCACATTCATCTGTCCTTCCATGAGACAGGTAGGCTTTTTATGTAAATAGATAACTGCTGTCAAGTTGCATGGTGCAGTCTACTGGTGTAGGAGTAAAATTGACTGCGTTTGCCAAAGCACTTGAATGCAAAGTGTGGCGACCGTTTTTTTTAAATTTTAAACCAAGACCGGTCTCTTTGGGAAGTGAAAGTGAAGAGAGGGAACATTTGCACAAATGATGACTAATCGTCGAAGCCTTCTTTGCAAACGCCCTGCAAATAAACGTGTCACCTGTTTTCACCGCCTACTTGACACTGAGCAATCACACAGTGAGGGACATCTGCCATGTTACTGGATGGCAGCGTTGCCTCCTACGTGCATCCCAGCCAATTGGGAGGGAGAAGATGAGTGCCACAGGAAGTGCTGAGGGATTAGGACTGACCCCTTTAACACTGCGGGAAGCATCAGATGTTGCAGAGAGCTTTTTTATGCAAACAGCCGAACAAATGATGATACTGTGTCTCAGTAGCTGATTCTCGAGATATCAGTGATCCATTTTTCTTTATTTCACTGCATTAAGAGGCAAAAGAAGCAATGTTATCCCAAATAATATACCTCGTCTTTGCTGTGATTGTTGTAGTAAAATGTCAGATACAAGCCCTTGCAGTCAAACAGGAGTTCACCTGCTATGGGCACAAATAATATGCCAACCGTTTGCCAAGTAGGTGGAGGAAGAAAGAGTGAGAGGGGGCTGTGGAGAGAAAAACAACATCAGCACAAAGAAACAGTGCATAACAGTGCTACAGATGGGGGGGAGGGTGGGGACGTGAAAGAAAGTATGGATGGAACAAAGTATTAGAGGACTGAGGCAAAGTGGGAGGCATATAAAGCATTAGAGCAAGACAGCAGACTCAGTATAGCATTTGAAAATTAGTTGAGTAAATGTGTGTGCCAGATGGTTAGGTTATAAAATCAAACAACAAACAGAAAAAGTAAAAAAAGTATTTCCATCTACTTTGTGCATGTTTCTGTGTCTTGTTGGAGTTAAATCCGCAACCATCTAGTACTCTCTATGTCAGTTAAAATAAACACTGAATAATTTACAAGTGCTATTTGACCCGGGGTTGCAGGAGAGTAAGCTATATCAATTGGATTGGATGAAATTCAGGTACGCTGGATATGAGCCAGTACTCTAATGAAGGGCTATTATATATCCTTCTGTTAACAACCCTGGCTTTCCTGCTTCTCCAAGTGTAAGGGTGAGTCTGGGGGAAACTGACTGAAGTACTGACAGAAATGCAAATCAGTTTTTTCTGAAGCACCCAATACATGATAATCACTCTCTCCACAAGAAATAGGATGGTTTTGGAAAACCTGAGGCTGCTTAATTGCTAAACCTGAGCAGACAGATAACTAAATTACAGTGGCCGAAAGTATAAGGGTATGAAGAAATAGAATTGAAACAGGTTGCGGATGAAATGGTTATTTTATTTTATTAGCATTAGCACTTTAAATTAACTGATTTTTTTTGGCTACTTAGGGCTAGTGGAACCAGCTACAAATGCAACATTGACATATAGTCACTTTATAAAGTTGATTCAGCAATGGCGTTAGCAGACAGTTCCATATTTACACATCTAAACAACAGAATAGCATTAGCATTCCTTCGAAGACAAGTTCCAGGCTGTCTGACATATGCTATAAGTCTGTGTTGACTCTCTGTTTAGCTCTCCACCAACACCTGTGGGAAATATCTAGCTCTCTAGCTGCTAAATGCTTCACTATGTTCACTAGTTAGTTGTTAACAGACAGGTTACCTGCTAGACAGGTAGCGTAGAGTTGCCGAAAACTGTTGCCTGCTGCTGGAAACATGATTAATGAAAGCGTTGTGACTGAAGCAAAACATTAAAGCCGCAGGCCATGAGACCAAAAGAATGAACCGAAAGACACTAAAATACTTGTCCCTTGCTCTGTCTACTGCAGAGCTGGTGATATTTCTGTGTAGCTTTGTAACTACACGCAAATTACACATAGTTATTTGACCGACTATTAAAATAAAAATTTCGACTAGTGTACCTTTAATTTGTATTTCTCTCTCTTTTTGGTGTTATGTTAAGATGGAAAAACTGAAATATGGAATACTTTACTGCAGGGTTGATAAATAAATGTATAAATGTAAATCCAAATGAAATAAATATATGTTACTGCTTTCTGAAAAATTCCACTAGGATGAAGGAAATAAACATTGAATTAACAAGAGAATTTTAATTGTCTGTTGAGGAATTATGATTTAATTCAAAAAGCAGAAATATAATTACACCTTGAGATTTGCAATGCTAATTACCAGGAACTGGAAAATTGTTGCAATTGTGGCCCTATGCATATACATTCATGCAGCTACCCATGTGTATGTGTGTGAGTTTGTATGTTTAAGTGTGTTAATAGGCCCTTGAAAACATAAGTGTTCATGTGTGTGTGTGACTGGGAGCCGCGAGGGAGCGCATCAAAGGCAGCAAGCTAAACAGTGTACGCTTGAATGCCTCTTTAAATGAATCATCTGTCTTACCGAGAGAGCACGAGGCACTTAAGCAAAATCTACTTGACCTGCTCTAAGCGCAGACAGAAGTAAAGACAATTGTGTGCTAAACCCACTGCCGTTAAACAAAAAGGATTTCATTCTTCATTACCAGCGGAGGAGAAAATGAGTTTGTCTTCATGGATCAGCGGTCGCGAGGCAAACAGGTAGCGCGCAAACCCACCTCGCGCCTCACTCTCTCTGCTGACAACCAAATAACCAGAACAGAAATCAAACCAAATAACATGCCGATCCTACACAGCACAAGGCCGTCGCTGGCAAGCTAACTGTGATTCAGCCTGTTAGTCAGTTAGAGAGAGTTGATGGACAAATAAGCATTACAGCCCTCGCCTCCTTATCTCCTTGTTCTGTTGAAGACTGCACTAGTGTGATTGATGGCTGAATGCAGGCCTTAATTTGTAGGAGGTGAAAAGATGGGAGTTACAATGCCTGACAATGGAAGAGGAGGTATAGATAGAATACCGGAGGAAAATGGAGATGTGAAGACCCATTGTTAAAACTCAGAGGAGACAAGCTGACATTTGTTGGTGCTGCAGACACAGATGTGCGGTTGAATACTACTGTACAAATACTGTGTTTGTACAGCTTGGTCAGTGCCATTCCTCCAATTGCAAAGTTACTCATTATATTAGTCTGTCAAGAGCAGCTGATGTTTAAAATGAATACAGCTTTACATGGCTGACCCAAATGATCAAATGCCTTGAAGCTTCATCTGTTGCCGTGGTAATCACTTCCTTTTGTTTTTAAAAATTGTGTCTGGACAGCTAGACATTTTGTAAGGAGTCAAGCATGCAGATATGTTGACCTGGTTTTGCTTTGTGAGCAAGGAGCTGATATGGAAGATATGGGTGAATAGAACAGCATAGAAGAAGAATGGTTGGTTTTTTGCAATGAAGTTTATGGCTTTTCCCTGCCATAAATGAAACAAGTGTAACTGCCCTAAGAGATAAAAGTCTTATAACTCCTAAAATGGAGAAATAAACTTGTCAGAGGAAACTCCCTGTTCAGTGGTATCGTTGCCATCTTCGCTCTCAGGCCTCCTCCTCCATCCCCTCTTAACTTCCCCCAAATTCTGTTTGTACTTCCTCCTTTCCCCCTTCACTAAACACTCCATTTAAAAAAAAATAAATAAAAAATTTCTTCCAATTTCCCCCAGCTCTTGGTTTTACCCACACTTTAGCTGCTATGTCATCATCTTATTTCCTTTCCCTCTCTCTCTGTTGCCTCTTGTTTCCTCCTCAAGCTTCCCCCCTTTCCTTCCCTGGGGTCTGCAGTGTGCTTAAGACGAGTATTTGGCAGGTAATTACTGTCACAGCCTAAAGATCTTAATCAAGGTGTAGATGTGATGGAATCACAAGCCTGGGTGACTGGTAAAGGAAAATTTTCGTCCCGCTTCTCACCACGTCACTTCAGAACTGACTGCGAACACTCATAAGATAATGCACATAAATTTGTGTATGCTTTTTTTTTTTTTTTTTTTTGCGCAGACAAGCACAGTCTTTAACGCATACACCCACAATCATGTGCACTCTGCTACAACCCGCAATTACAGAAGCAGCCACTTCAGGCACTTTGGAAACAGCCATGATAAACTAAGGTGTTTACATCATCAAAACGTTGCTGCACTCGCAGGAGAAAAGAAGAAGAAGAGGAAATTAGTGTCATTCGTCACATGTCAAGATTAAGAAGCACTGACTTGAGTAAACTCCATCTTTTCATGTGATACTGATGGAGCCCTTCCTAATGTTTACTTGAGGCACGCTATCATGTGTAAACAAGTGAAGTGGGGGAATACTCTGTAAATGTGTGCTAAGGAAAAAGCTGTGGGGTTTTGGTTTGTTTTACATGACATCTCAGCAGAGGGGATGGAGCGGAAAAGCAAAATGAGCAACTTCTGTGCAGCAGCGTGGAAAAGTAGACCAGACAAACTGTGGATTATTCTATGTTCGGCTTTACATCACCTGAAACTTGCTACAAACAACACTGTGGCATTGCAAGAACGCGCTGTAAGATGTTTTATGCTTAGTTGCAAAATGTGAGGCAATTACGAGGTACCATGCTTGATTGAACAACGCTTTGAATTTTTTGTCTTGCTTTTCAGAAAACTGGCAGTGCATTGCTGTCACCGCCCTAGTTTTATTAACAGCTGTAATCCTGTGAGTACTGTCTAACTGATGGCAAATAGATCTGATGAGCAGATGGGAGTCTATGGAATTGCCAAGCACTGTAAGCTAACTCGTAGGTGAGAAGTCACTAATGTATTTGGACAAAAAAACGAAACTTTGAAAATCTATAATTGACATGACAGATAAGCAAACTCCAAACTCTTCAACGCTTCCACCCAAAGAACCCTGAGGTGAGTAAGATATTATTGTATCTTTTCTGTCAATTTCTCTTCACTTATAATCTGCACAGCACTTTGTAATTGTTAAGCAATAACTGATCTCTGGCCACTTGGGGGCAGTGGACAAAAGCTGTGAGCACAACATGGACATATGATCCCATTTAAACGTAATATTAGCAAATAGTTGCCTATTTCTAGCTATTAGCTTTTATATTAGCTATTAGCTTTCGTTTTGACCCACCTAACAAATGTAATTCCCATATCCATGCTCTTTTGTCGGCCTCCATGAATTACTGAGGGAAATATCTGAGTCTTTAGCTGCTAAATGCTCCACTATGTTCACCAGCTAGCTGCTGAGTTTGTCTTGCTGCTGAGCATTTAGAGAGTTTTCACTGAAAACAGCTTCCTGCTGCTGCCAGAAATGATGTCATGAGAGCAGTGAGAGTGAACCAAAACAGTTAAGTTGTAGGCTAGAAAGACAAAACCAGACAAATTCAAAGCAGGACTGCAGAGTTTGGTGATAAGTCCTTATGGGTTCATCACTATGAGTGACCCCTTTGATGTTTACACACAGTCAGTTGATCCATTGTTATTATGAAATGAATACAGACGCTGTAACATTGTCTATAATACTGTCATACTTGTATTATGCTAACATGTATTATACGTAAAAATAAGCCAGTTAGCTGCTTTATTGCCAGACAGTACAAATTCAGGCTCAGAAATATGTGTAAATTCTATTATTACATCCATAAATCATTACAATGGCTGATGATTGCTTTCCCTTTCAAGAAAACCCTCTAAACCTGGGTTAAAATTGCAGCCCGCTGAGACTTATTCCACTTTTGTCTCTGTGCACAGCTGTAAACATTTAGATTTAGTTCATGACCTCAGGAGAGAAATAGACTCAGTGCTGCTGCCATGCAAGAGTCATACAAGCTCTCAGCCTAAGTACATTTATTCCCCGGGCGGTGCTGAGCTGCTACTGCACGACAGTGACATTCTGCACACTCTCTGAGGAATAAGCCCGTAAAAATGAGATGCCACTATGATTAATAACCATAAAAATATGTGTTCACATTCGACTCGAGGTGGCAACAATATGGATGCCATGGAGCGAACAATGACAAAGTTTATCAATTTCTGCTCCGAAGGTGCACTCATGCACATTCTGGGGTGGCCATTTTCTAGAAAATGTAATTTTCAGCAGGAGCATATATAGGTATATACCTAGAGTTCCAGTAATCATGTAGACCCTCTTCCAAAATACAAGTGCAATCAGAGTGGATTCAGAAATGTGTGCAAGTGAGTCAGTGTTTGTGTGAGTGCATCTATTTGCAGGCCTATGAGTGTGTGTGTGTGTGTGTGTTTGTGTTCCAACAGGCTGTGTGCTGTCAGGCAGTGTTGTATAGCGTGGAACCATTCGATCTGTCTAAGGGAATAGAGTGTGTGTCTGCAGCATGGCGTATGGCCACCACTCCTCTCCCAGGAGCCAGTTCACTTTAATTGATGCTCCACTGAAACACAAGCCCGGGCAGGACACTAGCTCGCACAACACTGCTATCTCCAGCATCTCTGTCTCCCATAGAAATAGAATTAGACTGACAGCCACATGCCTCTAGAGCTGCAGTATGACAAACACACACACAAAGACATAGATGTACACACATACACACACTTATAAACAAATAAATACACACACAAAACAGCATATACACAGTAGCGGAGACAAGAGTGCTATGGCACAGACACACACACGCACACACAAATGCACACACAAAGACAGTGTGATAGAGTGGCTGTGGCTCTCCATCAACCAAGAAATCTCATATTGGTCTGCTTTATATTGTCCCGAGCAACTGCGAAGGAGAGAAAGACAGAGAGGGAGAGAGAGAAGGAGGCGATGGAAAATGGGAGGATCAATGGAGGCAGAGTGAGTGATGAGAATGAGAGAGGAGAGCAGAAGTGGAGGAGGAAAAAAATAAAAAAGAACATTTGGCAGAGGACAAGGAGAGGCACGTCGAGGAAGGTAGAGATGAAGAGAACAGGAGCAGAGGGCGGGTGTGTGGACGGAAAATTAATAGTTACCACCCTTTTTTGTGGTTTTCACTCTACTTCTGTGTTCAAACTGGGTTAACGCCGAAGGTTAAGAGCTAATCGTTGTTTTAATCTGTTAACCATGAAAGCATGGCATGATCCTTTCTCACACAGCGGAAATAAGCCAGTGTACTGTCAGGAAAAAAAGCTTAAACCTTAATTGGTTTGACAAAACAGACAATCTGAAGACATCACTTTGGGCTCTGAGAAATTGTGATGAGGATTTTTACCATTTTTCTCACATCTAGAATAAATGATGAAACAATGAATCAAAAAAAAAAAGAATATGTTACTCGTAGGCCTAGATCATACTCAAATCCCTTGAAGAGTATGTGGATGAAAGGTGGCTTTTCTTATGCAGTAAATATTTTTCTTTGACAAAAGCTGAGCCCACTACATTGTTATCCACTGATATCAACACAATCTCCAAATGTTTCAGGAGGTTCAGCAGTGTGGGCAGATTTTGGCTCATAGTAGACCAGCTCCAGCTGATTTGTAATGCCTTTTGATTTCACACTACCAAATGCAATACAAAGAAGCATTGAATTATCAATTATTAATTAGCCTCCAAACCCTCTGGCATTTCCCTTGTTGCACACCATGATCTGAGCTTCTGCAAGCCAAGGTCACATGGTACCAAGCAATAGTAGCATTATGATAGCGTGCCTCTTCATCGCCCTCCTGCCAATTTAAAACTTCACATCGTTTGCTAATGTATTCTCACCATTAAGGCCGGCATAATGAGCAGCAGGACACTGTTTAGCATGCAGTAAACACCTGCTTGGCCCCCAAATCATATTTCACTCTTTCTCGTCGTCAGCAACTCTTGTAGTGGATGGTGTAAGAGTTGCAGTGTAGAGGACGGGGGTGGGGTGAGGGGGGAGCAAAAGGGGCTATTTGTATTCTGCTAATCCTCCAGTACAGCGTTGCAGAGGGTAATGGGGGTTAACAGGACTTTCACTTAAACACACGCTGAGCTCCCTGCTCTCAGTGAGTTTCTCAGAGGCCAGAGGAAGTTGCGCCTCTAGATTCAAACCCCTCCACCGACCTGCTCACCCGGGACTGCCTCTCTGATGGGGGTTATGAAGGCAGGTGGGTGTGTAGAGGAGTGGGTGGATTGGAGGAGTGAAGATGATGGTGGTGAAAGGGCAAACATGGTCAGGGTAAGCCATATAATTGTGTTATAGATAGATGTTGTTATAGATACTTTAACCCAAACCATGATATACACGGTTTGTGCCTTAACCTCTCCAGACTTCACAGCTTTGTCAGATCAGAAGTAAATATTGCACTTATTGTACAAAACATCTCATATCATCATCTCATATATATAATGCACTGTTATAGATTAAAATACCCATTATGTACAACAGTTAAAATTGCTGCACATTCACAAGCTACAACATTAAAATGTTGCTTCCATTAAACAATAATAATAATTCAATAATGTATATATTCTGTATTATTGGCATTTGCCCCTTTGATACTTGCTGGAAGTCTTTTTTGCTTATCCATAAGTAAAAGTCTTTAATGCATGACTAAGTTCTCTATATATTTACACAGTGAGGTTTTCATCAATTGGTTATCCATCCATCCATCCATCCATCCATCCATCCATCCTGGATAGGTCATCAAGCAAAAAGTCTGCACTTACACGTACACCAATCTCCAAGCCTTTTGTATCCACACGCTATTTATGCTTAGGTAATTAAAAACAATAATACACTATTTTCCCTAATATAATTACACTAATTGTGGAGTCAGTACTCTGGAGGAGATTAAAACCAAGATATATTCAAATGAAGTACTTTGCAGCTGCATCCACATTTGTAAATTATTGATTGTGAATGTATATAACATCCTCGCCTTAAATCATATATTAGTCTTACATTTGCACATTCCATTTACTGATCATGCAGGAGGCTTACATTATGAATTCATTGAGTGGGAAAAGAGTTGATCCGAGGCTTGCAGTGCAGCCATAAGGCCCATAATATTATCTCTATGAGAACATGAAGTTCCAGCGCTGTTGCTGATGCCATTGCCCTAAAACGCTATATTATTTTTACAGACAGTGTGTTCACGTTTTCGATCAACTAGAGATTCTTATAGTCTCTTTAAGGTGGTTATGATGGGAAGACTGTAAAATGTCATTATAATATCCATGTTAATAAGTGGCTCATCTCAAATTTTATTGCCCTGTTAAAGCAAGGAAAGATAACAGCAAATAAAAATCTCGTCACTATTTTGTGTCATTTTTTAATATCATGCAGTAAATTATTTTGAATGTGTCCTCACTATTATTCAAAACATTTTCCCCAGAATAAGGCAAAGAAATCTTTACAAATGCTTTTTTTTTTAATGGTTATTGGGTAACATAACACTTTTATAGACTACATTGGAGATAGATTTACTGTATTTCATAGATTGAGATGTCAAAGTGACTCTGCTGCCTAAGTATTTTTATGAACAAGGTCTTTTAGCTTTGATTTACAGTAAGTGGTGGATAGAATAAAGGAAGAATTTGAACTGTGAAGAGATGTCACAAATCACTTTGAAATCCACGGTGTCCAGTGCAAGTGGGAAGGAAGGTCGCGCAACAAGCAAGAATACCGCACTTCAATTAGACCACCAAGGTTGAAGCCCAGGTGTTTGTGAGCATTCACTGTGCTGAAGTCCCCTTGAGCAAAACAGTGAATCCTTAAAGTTGCTATTCTCTATGTGACCCTGTTCGTTGCAGGAATGAATAAAATATCAAAACATTATTATGCACACTGTAACTTCTAGGGCAACTGGATGTTTGGCGCTGTATTTCTTTTCAGTATGGTCGCATTTCTGTTGATTTAACTCAGCCCCTCTGCTTCTGAAAGCGTTTGTTATCGTGGAATTTATGAAGTTATTACTTTATTATTTGCAATTTCATTTGTGAGATTAGTTCATTTCAAAAGAAGAACAGATTAAATAGTGTGTTTATGTACTTTGTAAAAGGTAATCATTGGCCTGTCCGGCTAATTAGCATACTACCTTCTGCAGTAACCTAGCGTTACTGCCAAGGCCAACAAACACATCATTAAGCATCATTAACTAAGTGGTTAGGTTTTTTAAAAAAATAAAACAAAAACAAAACCTGTACATTACATTGTGTTAAATTTTCATTGACTAGTTCTCATCCTAAAAGCGTCTCTACACTGCAATGCTGTAGCTACTACATGTCAATACTACATCATCAACTGGTGGGTGCTCGCTTTTTACCTGGGACTTGTGGCTTTAGCTTCAGTCTTCATGATATAATGTACATGTATGTAACCATTAAATGCATATTTGAGACCTCATTCACAAGATTCTCGTTTTAAAACATACTGAAAAATAAAAAAACAAGTCATGGAGCTAATGTTTGCGTAAGTAGCTAGCTTGCTACAGCTGATAAAATATGCTAGCGACAGTGAAGATTTCAGCCAGCAAAACTGACAGTCGCTGGCCAGAGATGAGTGGTCAGTGTTTGTCTACTTCTGTTTGAAATTATTGTTTAAAAAATGTAAATGTTTGAGGTGTAAATCAGCCTGTTAGTAAACTGTGTATGTGCCATATGCGGAAACTAGCAAACAGGGCTCAGCAAACAGTGAATTTGCACCCTTAGTATTTAGCATGAAGCACAGGAAGACAGGGAGAGACAGTGAAAAAAACAAATAGCAAAAGAGACTGAGGCAGAGATGTTATGTGTTATATATGTTATAGTGTTGAATATATGAAGGGGTCGCAGTCTCTTTGGACTGCGTGAGGCTGTAAAAATGTCTTTATACCAGTGCTCCTTAAAGCTGTGATAAGCTCAAATCTACAAAAGAAGGAAAAACAAACAAAAACACCACAATTTGAAAATACAGCAATGCTCCTGCAGCTCTAACTTCATGGGCAAACGCATGTGTTTACACGCACGCAACACAAGTTGTAACACAGCCACAGCTGTGAGCCTACAGTTAGCAGAAGGCTAAACTATTAGCAACATTCAACATAGCCACATCACTTGCTTTCATGGTAAATCTACCTACTCAATCAGCCACTACAACACCTTTAGATATTATAGGAAAATTAAATTAGCCGCCTGTACCTGTCCAGGGGAAGCACAAGTTCTCTCCATCTCTGAAACACTTCACCAATATTGTCACATATCTATTGGAAGGCTCGTCTCTGAAAAGACCTGTGATTGGCCAAGGTCTCTCTTCACAAGTCATATTTTCTAAAGTCTGAAAACAGAGCCAAGAGGAGGTGCAGACGTCCGGTTTGCTCTCAGACCACTTGCATTACAATATGCTGCAAGGTGATCACAGAATTTTTTCCCCATTGATGCCAAAACATTACTACATACCACAACTTGAAACCATTTTCGAACATTACTACACTTTGTAATTTAAGTGATTCTCATTAGGAAAGAGTGATAGAGAAGAATAGACCTGTGATAGGGAAAAGATTCACTCTCTGCTAATGTCCACCGGTGCTTGATTGCAATGATTGTAGAAAGATAAAGTGCGAGTGATATTGGACCACAAATCCTCCAGGAGCCCTCTGGAGATATATGACAGAAAAGTAAAAGTAAGAGTCTTTAATTTAACATGGGCTGTGGACATTCATTAAAATGAGAGCAATGTCAAAAGAACAAGGTAATTGATATGACTCACAGGCAGAAAAAGGTTGTTTTCAAAGCATTGGGTTGGCTTCAAAGAGGAATATATTTAGAAAAGGGTTCATTGAAAAGGTTTAACCAACAGAAAAAACAGCTTCATAGAAAGTGTGAAAAGAATGGTCTGCATGCAAACGTAACTAAAAGAACCACATATGTTCTGCTCATGCCAGTGTTAGGCTTATGCTGATGCCAACATTATGCCTGAAAATCTCCCTTCTTCCCCCAAAACCGAAGGGTAAAAAAAACCTCCCTTAAAACCACAGGCTATACGATAAAAGACAGAGCATCATAGATGAATGACATGATATTTCAGAAAAACTGAAGTTCCTATATGGAACATTTTATTCTTACTTTCCATCACCAGGAATGCTGACACCACCTAAATTCTGCAGGTATTCTCCCCAGTGCTTCTTGAACCTGATTCATCTTTCTCACAGCCTTAGCACAAAGGTACTCCTACCACCAATGGATACTTCATCCGCAAGAGAAAAACTTCATTACTATGCAGCATGTAAGATAACATGCTACATTTAACATAAGTTTTTTGAAATTGCAACTATGTCTCATTGGTTTTTATCATCAGTAAAATGGGGAATCTGAACTACCTCCATCCTGACATGACTGATACAGGAGGCAGCGCAAGTGAAAATGATTTTGGGTGTGCACAGTTTTGCTTTGATATAGAGCAGCGACAGCAGAGTTTTAACAATCAAACTCAACAACTGATACTAGAAATAGTGGCTTTGTTTATGAGTTGAACCTATAGATACTACATTTTTTACGCTGCTCGCTATTGCTTTTATTTTTGGAAAAAAAGAAGTAACAATTCAAGTATGAATCAAATGCAAATAAGGTTGTTAAAAAAGTAAGAGTGAACTGAAAAATACTTCTGCATTGTCTCTCTGCAAACTAATGTGTTTGAAACAGGGGATTCGCAACATGATGAAAACCACACGAGAAGTGTCCAAATTAATACAAAAATGTAATTTTGAAAAAGAAAATCTTAACTCATGGTCCGTTTACTGTCTTTTTCCTAAAGCTTTCTTCTTGTCTTTTTCAGTGTAATAAGTTGTTTGCCATTTTGTAATGATTTATTATTAAAGGACGAAAATGAAAAAAAAAATCTCCTGAGGTACCTTGGTATTTAGTGCGTGGCTAGTGGGCCACATTGGTAATTATGTGTATGGGAGTCAGTATATCGCTATCAGCAGAAACGACAATTCTCTCTTTGGGCTCAGGTATAAATGAACAAAATCTTCTGAAGCAACATTTTTCTTCATGCATTTAGGTTATCGAACTTAAACCTGAATCCTTCCTGTTTCTCATTGCTGGACAAGACAGCAATTTGTCACTGTGCTTTCTCTCGTTCCTCCTCCAGACCTCATTGATGTAGGCTATATCTCTCTGAGACTCCACCCTGTATAAGGCCACCATTCAGCCTTTCAGAGGTGGTGTGGAGGAAAAGGTCACCTATACAAAAACACACCCTCCACCTCAGACAAGGCAATGAGCACTTCAGTCACCTTCTGTGTTGTCTCTGCTGGACTCAGGAGAGTCAGCATATTCTTACTGTGTTTGCTCGCTCTGCCTGGCTGCATGGCCTCTCTTTTCAATAAGTCAGTGTTAATGCCATTTTTGGTACTTTTATATAAAATCAGGCTCTGGCTGGGTACACGCATCTACAGAAATAGCAAGGGATCTGCGCTCAATATCTTTGTCAGATAGTATTGTAATTGTGTGGGGCTAAGGTGGCAGGAGCCGAGTGACTCGGTTTGGATATTGCCTGGTTAGATTTCCCTTGAGCCTGTTGCAGTGTAAGTAGTCTCTCTAGGTCTTTCTCTCTCACATCTGTCTGTCCCCTCCTTGCTCTTCATCTGTCTCTCTGACTTGTTTTTTTTTTTTTTTTTTTTTTTTTTTGCTGCACAGAGGCAGAAAAACAAGTCCTGCATGCCCCAATCTCTCATACATCAGATTGAACATTTTCGACAAAAGAAAATGAATGGATCTATGTGCACACATCTGGAGGATATACAGGAAACACATTTACCAATTTGTGCTTCATCACACAAACATGCAAGCATTAGATAACAAGTCCTCATTCCACAACAAAATATGTTGTTTTCTTTACAAAAGACGTATCCATAGCAAAAATGAGTCATGAGCATTTCTGACTCTCTCACCTACAAAAAAAACTACTGTGTATAAACAAACGGTTTAATTAATATAAATAAAATATTCATCTAAATATTAATTCATAAACATTCATTTAAAACTTTCATATCTAAGTCTCTTGTTGACAACTGAGCCATCATGACAAAGCAAATTTTATCTACTGAGGAAGACCATGGGATTCAATTGAAAGCTCTGGAAAAAGCTATAACAAGAATAGTTTGAAATTTGGGGGAATATGCTTATTTGCTTTCTTGCCAAGAGTAGGATGAGAGGATTGATTCAACTCTCATGTCTGCTCACTAAATGTGAAGCTAGAGACAGCAGCCGTTAGCTTAGCTTAGCTTGAAGACTGGAAACAGGAGGAATCAGAGAACCTGGTTCCGTCCAAAGCAGGAAGCAAAATCCACTGACCACTACCCTGAAAGCTCACAAATTAACTTGTTATATCTTGTTTGTTTAAGTAGCACAAAAACTTTAAGACTGCCTAGCAACCTCATGGTGATGTCAGGAGTCAAGGAAGTCACTGTACAAGTCAAGAAAATTCCAGCACTTAATCCCACAGCATGTTTTTCTTAAACTTTTTTTTTGTAAAACAAATGACAACAAAGACAAATTCATGAGATTTAGAGATGCTGATGGATTTTCTTACATTTGAGTGGAACCAAGCTAGCTGTTTCCCTATGTTTACAGTCTTTATGCAAAGCTAAGATAACCGTTTGCTGGCTGTAGCTTCAACTTCAATGCACAGACATGAGAGTGGTATCATTTTTCTTCATCTAAATGTCGGCAAGAAAGTGAATAAGCAAAAAAAAGGCCGTGGTATAATCAAACCAGTGTTGCAGGTGGGAGATGGAATGCGGGTTGCCATCTCTAACCTCGCCATCCACCTTACCTCCTCCTCAAGAGATTTTGTGGAGCGATAACAATGTCACACTAATGTTGCCTTTCCCTTTGAGAGAGGAGATTATTCACATCACCATAAGAGGTTGCTTCTCCGAAAAATGTAAACATTTGAACAAATGGCCGATGCTGTCTTTTCTCTAATAAGGACAGTCTTGCATTGCACACATCAGACAAATCCCCCTCTCCTCCTTATTACAGACCTGTTATCACATAACAGATTATGCCAGTGCATTAGAACCCATGGCAACATGAAATAGAACGAGAGGAGAGACAGTAATGGCAGAGATCAACAAACAACAAGGTCAAAAGAAGAAAACGCGAAGATGTTCAATGTGCGAAGGTTATGAAGCAGGCAGTGGTAAATTCAGGGACGACAATGTCAGCACTGTAATCACTTTAATCAGTCTCTTCTCACACTTTCCAATCTCACTTTCTTTGCCTGTTTGCCAGTGTTTCTTTTGCCTTCTCTCTGTCTCCCTTCCTGCTTCTCTCTCCTCTCTTTCTGTTCATTTACACTTGGCTGGAAAGCAAACGGCTGGGCCCTTAATTCTCCTGCTGCAGCCCGGGCGAGCTGGCCAGAGACACAGGGCCATTTCGGGAAATAGGATTAACGGGGGAAAAAGTTCAAAAGTACAGGAGAGGAATAAGACAGTGAGTGACAGAAAGCACAGAGAAGGGATTATGAAAAAGAGATGGAGTGTGTGGAAAGGAGTCCGACACGTCATCTCGTGTTCTTTTGCAGAAGGTGAAAAATGTTGTGCAAAGATGGGAGAGTCAGACAGATTGGCTTTAAGTGCCTTCTCTGTATACAGTCTGGGCTGTAAATATGGAGTTGATGAATAAGTCAGTGTTGCTGGCTGCTAGTCAGAATTAAACTATGCAGCTGCATAACTCCATTTTGACAGAGGCGAGATATTTGAAAAGGTCACTTGATGGACCTTGGGTTTCAATTGACAAAGGGCTAATTTACAAAGAGCTGCCAGTAAGGAAAATCTAGCTTGTGCATCTTTACGGCTTCTATGAAAGGTTGTGGATGATGGTTGTACTTTGAGGTCTTTCCAGAAAGGGCCGTGTGTGCACATGTGTGTATAAATGACGGCCTCCTCCTGTCATAAAGTGGTCCATTGTGATGAACTTTGAAGCATCTGTCTGACATTTGCCCAGTGTTCCCATGTGATAGTAAACTAGGATGGATAGCATCCAGAGCTGAACATAATAACAGCTGATGACTATAATCTTATTTGTGTTGTGTGAAAGATGTGTTTTCATGTTGTGTTATTTGTCACACTATTGTGTTCCCTTTCAGGGAAAGAGCACAGAAACAGTTCAGTATAACTCATCAATAATGGGAAAAAATCCTCCTAAAAAATGTCTTTGTCTGTAAACTGTCTTTGGCTGACACTGTTTCCAAATTGAAAAGAGAGGTGATATCATTAAATGCTGAGAGCTTCATTAAAAATATCCATTTAAGTATAAAAATAATCAAAATGACAGCTAAAAACAATAATTGTATTTTCTTTAGTTAACAAATCAGCTATTCACTCATCCAAATAAAAATTAAATAATAAACAGGCATCTGTGCTACTAAAGATGTGATTTTTTTGTCAGTTATCAATAAGGGTGTATTCAGGCTGTCAGCGATCACTACAGTTCTTCAAATTGATTCTTGCATCTGATATTCATGAGGGCTTCTACTTCCTTATCCTTCAATGCTTTCAGCGACTAATATGTTAATGGGATGTAACTCAGTCCAATCTTCCTCTGCTTCCTTCTTACTTCTTTTATTACTCGCTCTCTCTCTCTCTCTCTCTCTCCATACACTGTATATATATATAAAGATTCCCCCTCTCACCCGCCCCTGATGGGGGTGGGGTGGGGGGTGTGGTGTGTGTCTTCCTCAAGCTTGAGGCCTCTGTCAGAGGGGTGTGTACAGCTGGGCAATGATAACATCCCATGTAGCTACCATCATTTGATAAGCAATTGTACTGACACTGCACATTTTAATTTTGAGTTACAATAAACCTGCCTGTAACTATCACCTTTTAATAACCTGGCAAATTATGACTGAGAGAATTATAACCAGCTCCTCAGTCCAATACCTTAATTACACCAGCCTTGCTTTTCCATCGTCTGTTCGAAAAACACTCCCAGAAGACACACACATGAGAGGGAAAATGAAGCCTACGACTAGACGGGACTTAGCTGGTGTGTTTGAAGTGTCTAAGAATAGCAGTGGTGATGTAAAATATGGTGGAACGTAGGGCCCTTGTTTATCAGATGTGAATGTCATTAAATCTAAGTATTTTACATAAATTCACTGCCAACTGTCAGGAACATAAAATTCACTCAGAGGAAGAAGGTGCACCATCACAGAAGCAAACCAGAAGCAATATGATGATTTAAATCGTGCGATGTTCCCATTTAGCAATGCATGAGAGGGTAGACCCACACAATATTTCTCTAAACCCTTTACATTGATTTAGTCATTTACAGACAAAAAATGTTTCAGTAATCCCCTCCTGTATCACTTTTTACATATCTTTTGAAACTGTGCAACAACCAGATAAAAACATCACCAGGTGAAAATATGACAGTTTGGAACATACTAAGGACATGAATGGACAGGAAAGTGGCTTATTCTTTAAGGGTTTAAAAAGTTTTCACTTGGAGTTGATATAGACCGCTATAAATCCAAGGTGACTACAACGAGAAACTTCAGAGCCACCTTAACCTTAACTCGACTACTGAGAACATGGAGCAGTCAAAAGGCAAAATCTTAATTTAAAGCTGCTTTAATTGATATTTCTATAATAACACTGCATCAAATGACTGTGTGCAATATGAATGTAACATGTTTGCAACTTTACTGTTTTGGTTCACTGTCATCATGCTCACCTTGTGCCACTTTTTTCAGTGGAAAATCTGTAGCTGCACACTACCTGCCCAGCACCAAAGTCAAACAGCGTTAGCAACTAGCTACTGAACATATAGCTGCTAAAGAGCTGAATATTTCCCTGAGAATTGGGGAGTGAAAAAGAGGGCTAAAACAAGTAAATATTTGACTTAAAGTTAATGGGTGTCGTATTGCAAGTTAGTGCTAATGTTGCTTCATGTCTGCTGAATGTGTAAGTAAGCAATTGTTTGCCATAAAGCAGGATTGGAACCTGCCAGATCTATTTGCTTAATTAGGACTGGTTGTGAAACACAGAGATGGGTATTCCTCATCCATAAGTAAAGGGCTTTGAATATACCTAGAATATCACTAAAATTTATTTAGCCAAAAATACTTCAGGGACCTTTAAACTAAATCTGACTTTAGACAAAATGTAAATCATTAGTCTCCCCCCCCCTGCGAGCCTTGATAGCACTGCATGAATAAGATGCTGATGGAAACCAGGCCAGCGATCCAGGATTATCATTCTTATTCTGGGAAACTGAATGCATAGTCCTGTGGGTCCACAGTCCAAATGAGCATGCACAGATCAACAATGTGTTCAACAGAGCAAACAGTGAGTGACTCACTCACTCACTCCCACATGTCAGTTATACCTCCGTTCTGACACATTTAATGCAGCTCATGTGTGACAGGGAAACAGGGTAACGTTGCTGCAGAACAACCTTTAACTCCAGAAGGGTTTGCCCGTGTGCTGTAGGCGTAAAAACAGATGAGATGCAGCGGTGAAGTTTGTGTAAAACATTTAGCAAACAGTGCATCTAACATCGCGATCAATATGAAACTTTCACAGGTCAAACTGTTGTCAGGAGATATTTATGCAATCAAACCAGCAGAGAAACGCTCGACCTGTGCTGTTAATCCCCATAAAAACATGGCTATGGCATCATCTGGTGGGAACCAGGAAGCTATATCCAGTGTGTGTGATGTGTTAACTATTGGATGAAAGCCATAATATCCTACTGGATGGTCTTTACTGTGATTATAGGTACTTTGATGACGCTGATGTTGTTCCTGTTCCTATTGCCCTCTCAAGTATTACTGCTGTAGTCAGCTACATGAACCCGAATGTCCCATCAAAGATCACACAGTGGTTATATCCTCAAAAGAGCAGCCCATTCTCTACTGGGAAGTGGTTAAGTACCAATTTGTACTGTGTCTGTCAGAGTCAAACAGACAGTGTTTGAATTAGAGGCACTCAAAAGTGAACTACTTCCATGGCACTGTGGTAATGGGCAAATAAAACTCTAAAGCAAAAAGAAAAAACATGAATTCTTGTGAGTGTTTTCAGCTCCAGGGTGGAATCACACTCATGGAAAAAAAAAAAATAGTGAAAACTCAACTAATATTTCAACTGATGATTTAATGTGTGCATAATGAAAAATAATATATCCCTCATAAATATCTGCTGGGTAGATTTGGTGTCATGTGCCCCAAGTGTGCACTGTATCATGATATTGCCGTGCCAGGGTAGTAAATGGCTGGCATAGCAGAGCATAGCCTGCCTGCCTCATTCTACTTCTTATGGTTTCTCTGTGCCCATTTTATAGTGGCAGCACTTAAAACACTGACATGCCATAATTCCACAGTTTCTGCGGCCAAAAGCTGTAACATTGATAGTGGAGAAAAGGTGGTGGTGGAGATGGAGCTGAGAAAAGTGGAAGGAGGGGAAGTAAAATGTGTGAAGAATCAAAGAAGGGACAAAAAGGGTGTGTGTGTGTGTGTGTGTGCGTATGAACGAACATGTGTGTTGTACATTTGTTTTACGTTCAAATGCCTTTGTTATGAGTCATTGCCTGAGGCAGAACAAATTACTGTAAATGGAATTATTAGTGAAACACGGAGGGTGAAAGGAGGAATTCAAATTAAAGTGTTTACTTTCTATCCATCTGCGTAATTACAGTTAGGACACCAAGCACTTGTGTGTGTGTGTGTGCGTGCGTGCGTGTGTCTGTGTGCGTGTCTATGGATCTGGGGGTGTATGTGTACATCTGACTAAATATCAGAGGTCACAGAGATTCCTTTGATCTGCCAAGGTTATAAACACCAACCACATTTCCCCCCATAATCAGCATACACACTATGAGCTGTTTTAATTACAAAGAGCTTGTGTACATGACAGATGAGCAAAGGAGGGAGTCTGGTATGTCTACACAAGGCGGTCCATACTGTTTAATGTTGTGCTCATTTCACACACACACACACACGCACACACGCACGCAGAGCCACTGAACTAAATGCAGTGACCGTATTTAAGCTGGAAATAACAACTGCACTAAAACTGTCACAGGTGGCTGTATCATTAGATGGTGGCTCATTAAAGAGTCACTGGGTATGTAAATATGAATTTGTTTCTATATTGCTGTGTGTGCTCAGGTCTGCAGTGTGTTTGTGCACGGCCGTGCTGAGTTAAATCAATGTTAAATGAGTCTCTTTCTTGTCTCAGGGAGTCAAAGTGACCTCCAATCGCCCTCACCTTAATTCCTAAAAGGTTAATACACTACACTTGGACACTACATGATTCGATATTCTGCAAGATACTGTGAAGCAGGACACGAAGCAGGATGAAATGTGTTCTATAGGGAATGTGAAGAATAATAAAAATGTGCTCAGCTATCAGCAGGTCTCATTTTGTGTTCGTACGCTATTTTGTGTGTTGACATGGACAATTATAGCAACATGCAGTACACTATAAGTACCCAGATGGCGCACTCATAACCTGTCAAAAAGTTGGACACTTCTCACCCTCAACGGTCGCCATCTTGTCTATGTAGCAGAAAGGGAGGGGCCACCAACCTATTTTCAGACTGGCTGAGGAAGCTGCAGCTTTCATGATGGTTGCATCAACACAAGTTGTTTGTTTTGCAGTACAGTAAAGTACAACTATACTGTTGTTTGATAGAGGCCATCAGTATGTTTATTTGTGAAGGAACGTGAACACTAGCTAGCTACTTAACAGCGCCGATCGGCATTTCGGGTAAGTGCGCAATGGCTGTGTTCGACTTGAGACAGGACTACCCAATCGAAACTCACGCACTATGCAAGCGCAAAGTGTACAGAGTGTACTACATGGAAGAATACTCACGGAAGTAAATGAGTGCATGAGAGGGTGTAGTATGCGGATATACAGAATTTGCCGTATGCCAAAGCAAACATACACCGACAAACACACACGACTGAGACAAAGCTGCAGCGTATATGAGCCCATAGTATTGGAACACCAGACCAATATCTGTATATCAATACTACTTTACATTGGTAGGAGCATAAATTTTTCCCTTCTTCCGCTGCACTGACAACTTAATGCTGCACTGGTCTGACATCTCAAGTCAATCATTCCAATGGAAAGTGCTTTGATTAACAGCAATATCCTGGTGCATCAGACTAAGGGATGGCTGATGTTTTGAACCTGTCCATAGTTGGCTTTTTATAGTCAGACCGTCAAAACATGCTCTGATATAAGAGCAGAGAACATTTTATGTACAAAAACCCTTTTAGTGACAGTCCTCTAAAGCTACAGTAAGAGCGGGACTAAATGCAGGGTACTTATGCCCCTCCAGATCTACCACAGTCCTCTGGAGTGTATCTTACCATCTGTGCATCTCAACATTAAGTGTAACTCTGATGTAGTGGAACCATGTTAGCATTTTTATTTTCAGAATGTGTTATATGTCAGGCTTTAATGTCACGTCAGAGTTATGTAGTGTCATGCCGCATGTGATGCCGCGGTAAAAACCCAGTTTTCACTTGAGGGATTATTACACCTATTACACTACATCACTGCTGGATGCAGGCTGCTGTTTAGCATCGGCATGCTTGTGTGCAAAAGACCACAGGATAGCTACATCAGTCGTAGGGTAAACTTCATTATTTAATGTTTCCTAATATACAGGAATGTAGCCGCAGGTATGAACTGAGTGAAACAATAAATCAAGGAGTCAGCCGGCAGTGGGAAACACTAGGCGTCCCTCATTAGATGCAGCAGTAGTAACGGCTGGCAGTCTGGTGCTGCATCGGGGCCAGGCCATCGTAGGGTCAGTCTGGAGGATAATCAAAAGCTATAATTATATCAGCAATGTCCCTCAAGCACAGGGACTGAAAGGGGCAAAGGATCGCCAGTATCACTGCACCACTGAACATGGAAGATATATATATATAGATAGAGACAATGAGAAAGAGGATAAGAGAAAATGAGAGAAAAAAATGAAGGGAACAAAGTAAACATGAAACAGAAAAACGGTTTTGAGAAAGCACAGATCCTTGAGTGGCTGCTGGAGGAAAGCGCTGCTCTTGTAATATTGAAACAGAAATGTAGGAGGAACAGAGGGACAAAAGTGGAGAGACAATGAAAGACATGAAACACTGACATGCAAATAGATAAAACAGACAGAAACTGTGAAAAGAAAATCAAGCGGGAGAAGGAGAGACAAGGAGACCGGCTTGGCATTCATAGCTGGCGTATGAAAGAGTGGTGGGGGTGGGGGTTGGGGTGGAAAAAGATCAATCATGTGGAATAACAAAAAGACCTTTCAACAAACTGGCTTTAATCTTCTGACAAAGCAACAAACTGCTCCTGATGTGAAACTTCTTCCTGAGGAGCAGGGGCCCCTGCCTCTAATAACTCCCCTCTGTGAACAAGCTAAATCTTTAATGGAGGGCAAGTCAGCCTAAAACTCCTCTCCTGAAACACACCTAACACGTAAGAGGCATGGGAGAGTTAAAAGAAAACGCTACCTGTTCTGAAGACAGCTTAGCAGGAAAATGTTTACAGTGTGCAAGTGTGTGTCATTTCAGATATGATTCTGTACTTACAGCACATGCTTCACCTACCTGTACACACACAGACACTCACAAGTATCATCAACACAGAGAAAAAAAAAATGGGTATGTGCAGAGAATTATATCATGAGCTATTTACAAAAAAAAAAAAAGGCTCATTTATATTTCATCCCTCCGGCAACCCTTGCCTCTAAATATTTATTAAGTAATTAAAATAAAGTTAAAAAGCCTCTGAAGCTTGAGGTCTTGTGGTGTTGTTGTGGATAAAAAGCAACACTCAGTTACAATTAATTCTGTTTTAAAACCGAAGCTTAAACCGCTGCCATTTCAAATACATTTGGGTAGTAAAGGTCTTTTGAAAATGAGCTACCTATAATGAGGTCAATGGACGCTTTACTAAATGCTACTGTTGCTACTAGAAGGCACCTTGCACATATAAATAACCTATAAGATCATGACCTTCAAAGTCAAACACTAATTTTACTCCTATGTATTTAATTATAGAGGAACCTGCCTGACGTACTGACAGGTAGAGATCCTTTGAAGTAGCCTTTGTATATGTCCAAGAGCAACAAAGGACAAGACTAACGGTGCTTTCACATCATGGAACCCACGGGCCCCGGATCAGAATACCAAACCTGAGCCCAGTTTGTTTGATGAGTGTGAACACTGTGTACGATACTCCAGCACGGATCAATAAACCATTCCTGAATCCACTTGAAAAGTTGGTCTTAAGTGAGGTTCAAGTCGACTGCTATTGAGGAAAGTGACATTGTAACGTTTTACAACTGTCACATTAATACATGGCCGTGAAAAGATCACTCTGGTCTAATGAAGCAATTAAATGCTTGCCCCTAATCTGAGCAGATGAAAAACATACAACCACCTGCTGGACGCTACACACAAAATGCTGAGAGTTATGGAATCATTTATAATAATTCAATAGTATTTAAATGCTTATTGGTGCAATAGAACAACAGACCAATACCCCCTTTCTGCACCGGGGCGAGAACATAATGCAATGATGCGTAGTTGATGATGCAAGTGCACTCTTTGTTTCCTTTGTGTTTATTGGCAAATTGCAAAACAACCAGGTGCATACCGCCACCTACTGTATCAGAGTGCTCGCAATGTCTTAGTTTAGCATTTTTACATGCTAACATTTGCGAATTAGCATTGAACACAAAGTACAGCTGACAATGATGGGAATGTCAGTAGTTGTGCAGGTACTCGGTCATAAACCAAAGTATGGGGCAAATTGAAATTCTGACCTGATCTTGGCACAAGAGGAATTACAATTCATCCTCTGGAGAACATGAATGTCTACATGAAATGTTATGGCAATCAATCCATTAGCTCTCAAGCGACTGACATTGCACTCCCTTAGAGCTATGCTGCTAGCATGACTAAAATGACATGTCATAAACTGTTAGAATAGTGTCTAGACCAGGATCAGCAGGAGCCTAAGGGCTGGAACGTGCGCAGTGGCAGCCAAATTAATCCATGAATATATATTTGCCTGTTGAGATGCCCGTGTGCAAAGAAGGTTTATGCCTAACCGTCAATCTGCCAAGAGCCACTACCCTCATATATCAAGAACCCATTGGCCTATGACAAGTAACATTGTCTTTACTTATTCAATTATCTGCTCTTTTCATCTGTTAATTTTAATTTGTCATGAATAATGCTTTATATTTTGTTTCAGACCACTCTGTGTGCTTTGCTGAAGGGCTAATTTTCCACCAGGGTCAATAAAACGTTGAGCATGAGTCATCCAGGACATAGTGTTATTTCTCTGTCATGTTTAATTGCTTTCATCATAACCTGACACACGGCGGACACAGGACTGTGCATTGCACAGGAAGGAGTCCATGTGCTTTACAAGCACTGTTTACCCGAACCTTCCCCACCGGTTAAAAAACAACTGATCAAAAAACTGTTTTAAGTTTCTATGTTTTGAATTCTCCCATTTGGCACAAAGACAAGTAGACAGTCACTTTTAATTACTGATAGTTTGGGGTGGGGGGG
>NW_019525439.1:2156110-2186006 GCF_002814215.2 Seriola lalandi dorsalis | reverse complement strand
GGGGGGGGGGGGGGTGCGCAACACGAGGGAACAAGATAGGCTGACATTTTGGCAAGCAATCAAGCATAAAAAGACTAATGGCACCAATTACAACTGATGTGGGGTGGGTTGATCAGTGTTTCTTATGCAAGGCTTGCTTTTGATTTTTTAATTTTTTTTCCCCCCAAATTGTGTTTTACAGTGAGTCACTGCCATGTATGCCTTTTCGGTGATTGTGAAAGGGGAGAGCTATTAGTCTGTACAAGAACACAATCAGAATAAAAGCACTCTGCTGGTGCAACAGCAGCGAGCCGTTTTTGCTTATAATTTGACCATATGGAAACAAATAAGGGCACAAAGTACTTGGAAGCTTTTATCCTAAAAAATGTACTATACACTGTTTGCAGGCTCAAAGCAAACGATGAGGTAAAGTTGAACACAGCAATGCATATTTAGTTGGAAGATTTGTTTAAAGAGCACACAATACAAGTGGGATACAAGATACATGTTTCTTATTTGCTCAAATGTTGCTATTCCAGCTGTGAAATATTCAAGGCTAATTTTCCATGACACCTTGATGCATTTTCAACAGTAATCAGTTGACAAATGACTGTGTTCCTTTTCAGGCGATGCCCAATTGCAAACACCACCTTTTTAATATTGCGTGTCACTTTTGTGGTAATAACAATTTCAACCCAAAGTCATTAGCAGCTCCCCATCAATCATGTCTGCCCCCAAAGTGAGAGATGTTACAATAATAATGGATGATCAGGTGTGGTGCTGCGCTGCTGCAAAGTACGCCGCCATAAATCCTCAATACACAAACCATGATCCCGCACCGGCGTAATATACATCATTTCCTTTTATGTACCTACTCGTTGCACCCCATTTCCCTCAAAACGTCCTTGGTATCCCTCTTCCTTTTTACTCCCGCACTCCTTTATGCTCGTCTTTATGCATCTGTGGTGCTGAGAGTTCTGAGGTGATTTTGTGAATAAACATTCTTTTTTTTTATGTCTGTCAGTCTTGCTCCTGGCTTAGTTGGTTATGTCTGCTTGATGCTCTCGTAAACAGACAGCAATAACATGTAGGGGAATAATAGTTAAGCACCTGAATATTGAACTTTTAACTGGAGGCTCTACATTGTGGATATACCTGTTGAGTCGTGTATTAGAAACATTTTCAGCGTAATTACAATAATTCATATGTAAAGTGGCTCCTTCATGTCTATCTCAACTGTATCAAGGAAGATCTTCTGAATGAGCAGAACACTGACGTTGAATTATAGTATTTACACAACAGATGAACCATAAACCAGTTTGTGAAATACAGACGGTCACAGAGGGTCTTTGACTGTTTCACATCTTGTACCCTGAACAGGAGACCTCAAAATTAAATTTGTTAGGGGTATATTTTGACAACTGTAAAAGTTTACATGCATGTTGAAACGTTAAAGGCATGAAGTACAGAAACAGGAAGCTCTTGTATCTTTGCTTTAGCTGCAGTGTTATACTCGAGTTTGCCTGTTATTTTTGTGCAATCTATAAATATAGGCTAATTATCCTATACAATGTTGCTGTTCTATTGTTTCTCTACAAAAGCCTTATTCAAGTACATAAACATTAATGTGGAAAATAAAAGTTTTGTTATTCAGAGGCGAAAATTAAAAATATAGATAAACTACACTAATTTAAGGTTCTCACGTGTTTACATTTGTTTTCATGTTTTCATTTAAGTTTGATTGTGTGGTTTTGTATGGTGGTGTTATATAACTGTAAAAAAAGAACCAGATACCATATTATGGTATCTGTGCTGATAATGCATTAACTGATAGACGTACCTACAATGTTACCTCAAAACTGCATAATGGTCGCCCTGGCAACAAACAACTGGCAAAACAACTTCTTGATTGCCATCTTTATCTTCTCCATTACACATATGTACAGTAAATCTGGTGCCAGTGCCTGGGCATGTTTATGGGCTAATGGCTAGTCTGAGAGTACAGTAAGTATCCTATGGCTATTGATCCAAGTTGGTAAGCTCATGAGCGAGTGCTGGGAAGCTGAAGGCGTGCGCTCAGGAGTCTGGTCCGTCCACGCTGTCTGGGCTCCTGGATGTCCGGAGGTGGTCAGGGAGGCTGGAGAGAGCAGCAGACAGAGTGGAACCAGCCGTGCTGCCCGGCGACCGATACAATGACTTTTTAATGGCTTCTCATTTCACTATAAACTAATGAATGCGGCTGTGCGCAGTGAAACCTAACCCGCCGCTTCTGGTTTAAAAAGGCATAAAAGAGCAAACTACTGAGCGTTCAGGTTTCATTGACCAACGGGGTCATTTTTGTTATATAGAGTTCAGCTTGTGATTTCACACCAACACACCATTTACAGAGTTCACTTCTGCAGGAATCATGAACTCCATTAAGTTTACATGACTGTCGGCATCCAGACTCTGCCGAGACGTGGCCTTTGTGGTACAAGATCACGTCTATACAAATAGTATATTGACGCCTAAGCTCTCTGCCAATTTCCCTTTACAGCCATCATATTATAGGGCACAAGCTACAGTAATGCTTCAAACCCTTCTGGACATCTGGTAGCCAAGGACTCTCCGGAGACTCTGGCAAAAGAGCAGAACATCTCATGTGATGTCAGTGGACCTGTCAAAGCAATCTGTTTTTCTTCCGCCATGGGTCAGGGGCCAGAACACTGAGTGTATATACACACACACACACACACACACACACACACACACAACATGTCACGTATGACAGGAGTGCCTCGGGGTATCCCACCTGCACACCTTTCTATATTTCTTCCCCTGCCTCTCTGTTCATCTTTCTTGATTATCGCTCTTTATTCACGGACATTTTTCTCCCCGTCTTCAGTTTCCTCACATCGTTTTTGAATTCTGCTGGTGCCCTCTCTTTCCTTCAGCTTCATTAAGAGATCTGCACATGTTGTTCATACTCGGCTGCGTCCTGCTCTCGTGTCCTTGAGAGGCAGAGTTGGAGGTAGGAGTGGGTTTGTTGTATTCGTGCACCCTTTGCTTCTCCCTGGGTAAAACTAGATGAAATGTGCTTCGCCTAACCTTGACGCTGCTCAACTCCCTCTCTGCTCTTTTTACCGGAGAAAAAAAAAAAAAGAAAAAAAGAAAATGGCCGACACAGGCAGTCCAGTGTGGAAGCCTTTGGAAGTGAGGCGAAAGTCTGTAATTGGGGGCCCTGAGCGGGGAGTCTTCACTGCATGTCAAGGAGAATTATAGCTAGAGGTTATAAAAAAAAAAGTATTTCTTTTTGTGGGGGTTGGAGGGAGGGGTGGTGGTTTCAATTCATTCCTTAATGAAAGGAGCTTTTGCTTTCACAACTGGGGATCTAATTACTCCCTGTATCTCATAACATTATTACCATCTGAGGTACGTAGCTATATTGTGGAAGTCTGCGTTTAGGCTTTGAGGCCCTCAGAGACCCAAGGCGTTAATGAGCAAGGTTAGGGCACACCATGTCATCTGAGCAGTGAAGCCATTTGCTCCTAAATGACATTTCCTTTGTGAGTATGAGCTCATATTAGTTCCTAATGTGGAGTGTCACCCAAAGCATCCACACTGAATTCATATTCTAAGAAGAATATAAATGAAACTGGGAGACTTTATTAAGCGTGATATTACCATACATCTTATATATCTATATGTATAAGGAAAAAAACATTATTCAGTTTGTCAGACAGAGGTACTCACTTTGTCTTCACCTTAATCACATCTTTCAGACACTGAGCCGTGGATGGGAGTCTCAGAGGGAGGAATCTCACCGACAGGAAATTATGAAAAAAGAATTAATCTGACCTTTGCTTGCAGCAAGAAAAAAGATGAGGCACAGAAAGAAAAGGGAGGAGATAGAGGGGAGGGGTGGATAGATGGAGTCAAGGGAGGCTTAAGGATGAAGTGCCTCCACAGAGGGCAGGATCCTGAGGAGAGAACTCGGATAATGAGAGCTCTCAGCTCCCCGCACACTGGAGCAAGAGATCTGATTCACTGAAAAGCCCAAAGGAAGGACAGTAGTCACCCTGAGCTCCCTAAGTCTTCAGAGTGAACAGATTCAATGAAGACTTTAGAGTAACGATACTCAATTCACTCATGATGGCCAGCAGGACACACTCAGAAAATGCGTCCTGTCGGCCTCCCTTCACTACAGACCTTGGCGATGTTGACTCTGCGTGGACAAAGTGAATGAATTCAGCTCTTTTGTTCAGTTGAGTGACAGCTCAGATACAGCGTGTGTTATAAAGGTTTCAACAGTTTAACCCGTTGCCACTTTTTACCAGGCTTACTCAAAAATCAATTGGTGTTTCTCGTCAGCAAATATAGCTAAAAACAACAGCTCTCGAGCCACTTAAGCTATAACGTTCCATTGTTAACATGACTGCTTATTCATTCTTACGTGGTGTAATGAAGTCAGAAATGTTGGCGACATGGTTTGACTTGGCATTAAGCCACTTGGAGTAAAGGTTGGTTGTTGTATTTCACTGATTTTCGCCTGTTAGTTAGTGGTTATGACGTTGCTGCTTTCAGGTTCACCTAAAACCCTCTCAGACTTCACTGAGTAGCTGGATTTTTCCTCTGTAATAAGATATCACATTTTGCATCTTCAGAATTCTACTGAATTGCATTTTGTAAGAGAAAGGCGAACATAACGTAGGTATGAATAATTTGTCATCAATATTTATTATTTGAGTGCAATATTTCTTCATTTTTTTTTTTTTAAATCTTCTTGGTTATCTGGAAAAAGAAAATGTGCAATACATCTGCTTTTGAAGCTAATAAGAGAGCTACTGAGAGCAGCACAGGTGCAGTTTTTGCTCTGGAAGTTTAAGCATTAATGGTAAATGAGACCTGATCGGATAGATTTTCACATCTACTAAAGGCCACATTCAGAGGTGAAAATAAAGTGGATAAACTGGATATGAACCAGGTATCTGCCAATGTTGCTGCCCTTGCCAACAGTCTGGCCCAAACCCAGGTCTCCAAGCCCCTATCCCGAATCTAACTTTCAAATTAACAGAAGCTAAAAATCTTTTTTGTTGACCTACAGCGGTTTAATGTTTGCTTGTTCAGTGCACTGTGACATCACTTTTGCGTTTGGTCCGATGTGCGACAAACTTTTAACCTGAGACTCCATCACCTTTTCAGCCTTGTTTTTAAGTTACTCCTATAGCCATAAATGAAGACCTGACACCACAGTGTTGTTAGATCACCAGAGTAAAGTGTGAGTATAGTTTGGAAATAAAAAATAAAAAAAAGAGGTTAATGGTTTATCCTAACCCTAACCCTTTTAGCAGACCTGGTGAGATGCTTCAACAAACACAGGGTGTCTTCTTACATCTGAGGCAAACTAACACTGTTCTCTCTTCAAGCCTGTTAGCATTAAAAGTTATTGATCCAGCTGCTTGTTATCCCAAAATCATTAGACTGTAAAATGAAGTGTTAATCTCCTACCTGGGGAAAACGTGGAACCCATGAGTGTGCAATTCTAGCTTTTATTTGTGCTTAGCTCAGTAAAGTTTCTCTTCAGTCGGTCAAGATCTTCATGTCAGCAAAGTTTAACATGTTGAACTAGTTAAAAAACCACAGAGGACATCCTGCTCAGTGAAGATCTCTGACTGAAAGAGATTTCCTCTACCAAGCAATGAAGCAGAGAGAGATAATTCATTAAGGTGCCTGGAGCAAGGGAACCAAGGTCTACTAAAGCGCAACGAGAAAGCTTCCTTCATTTACTGCCCTGGGGCCACAGTTGTCTACAAAAGCTGTCACTGAACTTTTTCACCCTAGAACTATAAGAAATGAAGACTATTGCGTCTGAGATTCTGGCTCAGAGAAGTGACAGCAGATCTTGTTATCTAGAAGCAAATTTAAAATCCAGAATCACACCTACACTATGTCGAGAAATCATTGACTTACTTTTAAATTTCCCTGTATAATCGCTGTGATTGAGTGGCCACAGGTCGCATGAATTTACATGAAAACCAGCCAACCTTTAATGTTAACATAGTAAGAAAAGAAAAAAAAGGCTAATAAACTTCACAACAACTTATAACAAATGTTCTAATTCTGGTGGACAATAACAAGCACAAGTGGACAAATCGAAGGGAAATGTAACTGCGAAGCATCTATGTCTAATTTCCTTCAAAGTTGTCTTCATCTTCTCATTTAAATGAGACTCTGTTACAGCAAATGAAGCATAAACAGCGAGCCTGTGTCTACATTCACAGATTAGCACTATGTACTCAGAAAACCACTTTCATAGAGCTCTGTCAGCTGTGTAATTCAAGTTTCTTTTAAGAGTGATGATTTCACAAGCCAGTAATAGCATATTTACTGGCATAGGGCTGTTATTGAAAATTCTGAAATGGTTATAAGCATGAAATTGAATACAGAAGAAGAGGTTTTTTTTTTTTTTTTTTTTTTTGAGGAGAGGAGAAACGTGACAGCTCAAAGGCTTCCAATCTTTGTATTAGAGTTAATTCAGAGAGATTCAGTGCAGTCACTAGAGGCTTTTACTCACAACTATTTGGACGGTTAAATGCCATTATCAAGAAAACAACCTGATTAATCACAACATTCTCATTCCCTGTTCTCCATTTTGTCGGGGTATGACTTTTTAAGATGTCAGAGGGGGTTAATATGAAGCCATTACTCACTTTAATTTGCCGGATGAAAGACAGATGCTTTTCTTTTTCCACCCTGCCCTCTACATTTTGTCTCAGGTACAGAGAGGTCTTCGTTTGTTTCTATGGATACAAATATGAAGGCTAAATATAAACTGTACAATGAGCTCCTCTGTCTCAGACGAAGACATTTACAAGAAAAACAGTGAACTGAAGAGCTGTCAGTCCAACGAAACCTCTACCGCATTCAAGATCACCTCATGAAACTCTGTTTTATTGGTTTTCTTCTATGTACTTTTCATATTTTTTTTTTTAATGTGTTGACATTTTATAAAAGCTTTTTTTTCTGTTGATTTTATCTTTTGTTTTCATTTCCTCCTGACTGAACCGGGCAGCAGGACAGCTGTACTTGACAAATGCAGTCCAACTGACAATTTCTTTTTAATCACATGATGTCCATACTGTTTTCAAATGAGAACCATACGACTCCAGTTCTGCTGATTCTCTCATTTTAAGAGAGTGAATCGGACTTTTTAGATGTCAGTTAGATATATGTATGGTAATGAAGCAGAATGCAAGGCTATAATTCTGTTGTATTTCATTGGAAATTGGAAAGTTGAGGTTGTCGAGACATTTCACCATTGTAGAGAGAACAGATTTATATTTGACTCCATTTTTCATTCCATGCCATTTAGGAGAAAAAAAGTGTTTTCACCTGACAGCAATGACATTTATATATGTATGAACGCAGCGGAGTGAATAAAAAAAAAAAAAAAAAAAAAAAAAAAAAAAAAAAAAAAAAGGCTCAACTTGATGTACGGGTGCATGAAATTCCTACATGAATACATTGTACCTGTCTTTTGTAATACAGATAATTAAAAGTAACATGCACTTAACTAACCTTGCCGTAGGGGTACTTTCCATTTACTTTCATTAGACATTAAATGTCATATCAAGCCCCCTAACCTGTGTGAACCAATTAAATTCTTCCAAATCCTTTATAATGTTGGTGGAATTTGTAACAAAATAAGCCAAGTTGAATGCCAGTTTATTATAATAATATTATAAGGAACATGTACAATTTTTTTTTCCTTTCACCTTCACATTCAATGAGTTACTGTTGTGCAAAAGAAATTAAACTTAACCTTAAACTCTCACTGCCAAGGTGTTTACACCCCAGCAAGGGAGTTCAGCTTTATCATATTTCATGATTTCACCTTTGAGTGACCCGTGTTTGCTGGACTGCTTGGCACATTTATTCAGCTCATTCACTTTGTGCCATTATTGACACGAAAAGACACATTTGTCTTTTTGGTAAAATTCTGCGGCTTTGAGAACGTCATGAATGCATCATTTTCTTTCGCTGCTGCTTTTCAATATCCTTGAACCTCATTACAAATGTTCTGTTGTCTAGTACCTGCCAGAGTAGTCTCATCTTGAGAGCGTCATTACTCAGTTTGACCCGGTGTTTGAACCTTTCAGGATCACCTGTTTTATCCCTGTCAAATCTTACTAAACCTGAGTCACGTGAAACCAGCCCTGTTGCCCTGCCGACCGAAACCACGTTATGCCGGGCCCGGCGACACAATATTTTTGTCAGATTTATGTCTGCGTCAAATTAGACGATTATTGAGTCATGAATTCTTGCCGTCTTAACTCTGCAAATGATACGTTGGTACTCGCTGTCTTTCACCACTTGCGTTATGTCATGAGAAGGATGTAAACACAGATAACATCATCATTCCTCATTTGCTTCACCATGCTTACAGTTGAGCGCTCTGTGTTCCCACTGGTCACCATCACTCAAGTTGTCAAGTGTCAAGTTCGTGGAAGTTGTTGTAATTCCGACACGTTCGTCTTTGTGTTGGGACGTCATGAGGCCTCCCAGATGCGGCATTGGTTGTCGTCCGCTCATGTATACTATATACACGGGCTTATGTCGTGCAGTCTAAACCTGGCGTTAGCTGCACAGGCTGCACTCTTGACACTCTTAGGCCGGTGTTGGGTATCGCTTTCTATTTGGAGTGCCTCATTCTGTTTCTGTTGACTGTAAGCAATGAGTCTCCACTCTCCACCGTCCCCGTGGCAAAGGGAGAGGGAGAGAGAGACAGAGAGAGAGAGAGAGAGAGAGAGAGAGAGAGAGAGAGAGAGAGAGAGAGAGAGAGGAAATCTAATTATTTCCCTCCCATGGCCCAGCAAGCCTTAAAGGTTAATCACTGTCCGTCTAGCTAATTCTGTCTGGGTGCACTGCAGTAATTACAACACCTCGCTCCCTCTTGTCTGCTCTCTCGCCTTTTTCTCTATTGTGAACCTTGCTCGCTCTAGTGCTCTCTCCTGCAACCTCTCTCTTTATAGATAGTGGATCTCTCTCTCTCTCTCTCTCTCTCTCTATCTATCTCTCTCTGTCTAACAAAGACTTATACACTGTAAATTTGAAGTAGTGTCCAGGGCTTTTACTTTAACTGCAGGAAGCACCAGGTCTTTATTTCAAACTGGCTTAGGAACAGGTTTTAGTATAAACAGTATAAGTATATTCTTTATTATTTTACTAAGATATCTGCTTGTTTTCCATTCCCCTACAACTTGAATTTGCTGTTTTCTGTTAGTGTGAACGCACCATCCTGAAAATCAGACTGAATTGCCTCTTTGTGTTCATGTTAGCCGATTTCCTATTGGTAGGGTGGGTTATTTAATTTCTCCCTTACAGTTGTGAGTCCTGCAACCCTCTGCTAAAATCGTTATTTTTAGTGAAACTTACAACAACAACCTGTCAAGCTGTGCCGATTTCAACTACTTTTCTATTCTTTTCTTTTTTTTCCCGCCATTCTTTTTTTTTTTTTTGCCTTTTTTTTTTTTCATGGAGCGCAGTGGCTTCCCAGCTGTGAAGGAAGACAACATCACCGCTCTGTATCCGGTCTTTGAAGCTCTGATCTGATCCGATCGACTGTCTCTTCAACTGGTGTAAATGGTCGTCAACAAACACAACGTTAGACCTATAACAATCAGTGTGCAGTAATTCAGAGGTGTGTTTATCTGCTGTCATGCTAAATATAGGATCATCTACATTTCCACATCACTTATTCTCTCAGTAAAACAACTCATGTCATATTCCCCACTTTGCTCCTCAGTTTCACACCTTACCAGAAACGCTCTTCCAACTCATTTGGCTTTTATTAATTTATATATCGATACGTGTATATATATATAGATAGATAATCTACATATAGATTTTTTATAGATATAGAGTTGTATTTGTCTTCCATCAGATTTTGGAGGGAGGGTTTCCTTTTCTCACCTCCTCTCTTTCTCACACTTCTCACTCTCCCTTTTCTCTATCTTATCACCACCTCTCTCTCTCTCTCTCTCTCTCTCTATCCTACCTTCTTGTCACCTAATGTCTCCCTCTCTCCCTACTCTTCTCACCATTCTTCCTCCTCCTCTTTTTTTTCTTCATCATCTCATCACCACTCACCGCCACCTTCTCACTTCATTTCTCTCTCTCCCTCTCCCTGTCTCTCTCTCTCTCTCTCTCTCTCTCTCTGTGGCTCAACTTCCTACTGGTTACAGCTGTATTCATCTATAGCAGCAGCTCAAGGAAGTGCGCCCTGGGCCTAGAAATACTCCACCATGTCTTCACCTTCCAATGTTTTCTCTCCCTGCCAAAAGCATCTCCAGGAGCGACAGCTTAGGAGACTTAAAATACTTCTGTTTCCTTCTCCCCCTGAACTATCCCACTTCCTCACCATTCCATCACATGCATTCATTCCACGGATACGGTTCATACAAGAAACTATAAACAATGGTTATGATAATAATAATAATAATAATAACAACAACAACAATAACAACAATAATAATAATAATCACCAATATCAAATAAAAACGTATGTTAATTATTCCTATCTTTACTCCTATAAATTTGTTATTTACTTCCTGTGACGATTCTCATGAATTTTTTCATGTATTTCCTCACATACACCATATTTCATTTTTTTCTGTCCCACTGTCCTTCCTCCCTGATGCCCACAGAGGCTCCACTAACAGGCTGCATCCTGCTAAGGTTGGTGGGCTGTCGCTTCCCATCAATACAGAGGAGAGGAGAGGAGAGGAGAGGAGAGGAGAGGGGAGGAGAGGAGAGGAGAGGAGAGGAGAGGGGAGGAAAGGGGAGGAGAGGAGAGGAGGTGTGGAAGATGTGACAAAAACATGATGAAGAAAAGGGATGGGAGGCTGAGAGTAGCCCTTAGCGAAGTGTCATCACTCAGCTAAACTCTCGGTGCCTTTCACTCTCTATTTTCCACTTGCTAAGATACCAAAACAGCGGCGGGTGATAGAAGCTGCTTTATTACACTCAAAATGTTTTCCAAGAACTTCAAGGAGTGACACAGATTCCTAGAATTTAGTTTCTCGGCCCCTGCGGCAGAGCCCTGTTTGAGAGTCTGTGGGCAGACGGGTGCTGATGGCGGCGGCGGTGGTGATGCGGAGTGCTGCTGGTGTGGCGGTGATGGAGGAGGGCAGCTGCTGGAATTGATGAGGAAGAGACAAGGGAAGCTGAGAATCATGGCGTGAGGAGCAAGCCAGGCAGAGGATGGAAAATAACAGCGTCTGGTTGTTGTTATGAAACAAGATGATGCATTGTGCAAAAGTGAGAAGTGCTTTGTGGAGAAAGCAAAGAAATGAGGTTAAAGTGGGAAACTGCAGGGTGCCATGGAGTCCATAGGAAAAGCTAATAAAGAGAGAAAGTGAATGTGTATGTGTGTGTTTGGTTGTATATATAAATTACATACATCATGGATAGTGGATAGGTGAATGTAGTGGGAGCACGTTACATGTGTCTTTGGCGAAAGGTCAAATTAAATAGGGGCAATAATGTTAACCAGTTACATGACTGTGTAGTATCATGTATGAATCGTGTGGATTTATACTTACTGTACCTGACTTTAATAAGCACATTCATGTATTCTTAGATTACACTGAAAATGATAAATGTATTAATTAGAGTCAAATTATTTGGTTATTATAACTTGCATTACAGTTTAGAACTATTCTATACATTCTTGATATTCTTGCAATATTAAACTTATTTGCCATAGTTATTAGAGTGGGTTCGTGATAAGAATACTTGAGCTACCAATAGCTACAAATATTTACTATCTAATACCCTTTGTGTTTCTCTGCTGAATATTTCTGAGGTAACAGTTGAGGTTATTATTGATTTCTTGCAACTAGAGGACGTTAACCTGAGTGAATTATGAAGACTGTGCGGAAAATCCTCTGTTGATATTGGACAGACTTTATTAGTGTAATAGATGGTGGTTTCAACAGTTAGTCTAATACTTTCAAAGCTAATTTTTTGCTGGAAAGTCATATCTTAATAATGCATTGTGGATTGAGAGAACTCTACAGTATTTCTGTGGAGATCTTTCTCCCAAGCGTGCTAAAGTATTAATATCTGCTTATAATTAAACTGACTGTGTTTCCGTTTTTAGACTATTAACAGTGTCAACATATTGCTTGCAATAGCGAAGGTATTTGTTCTTCTGTCAGCGCATCAGCCCTGATTATTCTGGTGCATGCGTTGGAGTGAATGGACAACCAACGCATATGGTTGAGGTAAGTGCCTTGCAAACATCAGGTAGACTGTAAACACTCTACAGTTATCCTAAAATGTGATATGAAACAACTTTACCCGAAGCTTATCACTGCCCAACCTGTGCAGGTAAGCAAAGCTGTCAATCTTAAAAGTAGCCTGGGGAGTTTCCTGACCACTACTTGCAGTATGGTGCAATGTTTTGCACGACAATGCACATAAACACACACACACACACACATACACACACACACACAAATTTCCATGCATGTGACACCACGGGCTACACAGTGCTGGTTTCGCACTATTCCACTGACATCACAAGCACAGTTGCAATGAACAAGCAAAGGCGAGGATGAAAAAGACATATGGAAATGGTGTAGGCTTCAAATTTGTTTTTCCAAATATCAGCTCTGCAAATGTTCTATGAGGGAAGAAATGCATTCAGCATGCACAGAGCTCCCAGAATGCATTCTGGTAAATAACAGTGACTGTAAGCATAACTTACAAAAACAGGCAACCTTTAAAGCAGCAGAAAGATACATTTGCTTGCTCACACAAAATAGGTGAGGCTGGATGTTTGGTGACTGCTGGTAAAGCTATGGTGAAATGCTGTAGCCATGTGAGCAAACCATCAATTTGCCAGCCGGCCCTGACAAGCTGGCACTAATCAGTCACAAAGATTCTCTTGGTTTTCCCTCTACAGTACTGTTTAATTCCATCTGGCATTTTGTTCACTCTCACTCAAACCATTTCATTCAATAAATTGTTATCAACGAAGAAAACTAAAGTTCGCTAAGCTAACAAGCTTGTCAATGGTTTCTCAGCACACTTGTCAGCTAGATAGCATAGCTCGGTCTCTAATGAGACAGTAAGCGGTGAGTTGACAACATTTTTTCAAAAACTTTTCTTGGGACATCTTTTACTCTGACAGAAAATACAAGTTACTAAATGGAAGTTGATGGTGCAACACAGATAATAAGCTACAATAGCTCCCTCTGTTGCTCTCCGTCCCCTCGCTGTGAAAACAGCGTGGTATTGGTCAATGGCACAAATTTACATGTCATAGGTCACCAATTTCACCTTTTCAATTTTTTGCCTTTTTAACCTCTGCTGCAACCAGGCCTTAAAGCTGCGCCAGTTAATTATGCAGGCTATTCTAACACGATGGCTCTATATCACACTGAGAAGTAAATGTGGCCTTCGATAATGAGAAGTCATCATGTTTACCAGGCTGCAGGCTTTAAAACATGCAGTGATGGCCATGACTACAGATGGTATGTGCATAAATACTTGACAGTAAATGATTTGAATATTTATCAGAATGCAAGATGTCAGTCTCCTTGTAAATAATCTTTACCCGGGAGAGATACAGATACAGTATGTGCTCTGAAAATCTGGAGTGTTGTGAAGCTTGTGTGAACAAATTATATGCCAGATATGATTCACAGTATTAGGGTGAAATATGTGCAGAATGTGAGTACATTTTTATGCTGGACAAAGTTTCAAGGCTGAAAAAAGTCTTACCTTGTGTGAGAAGTTGAAGGGTCCTGACTTCCTCCCGGACACGAAGCTGCAGGACCTGCTGCAGGATGTGCTGCCTCTGGGCTTCCTGCATGATACCCATTCTTTCCAGCTTTCTGTCTGTCAATCTCATCAGAGCCCGCCCTGCATGAAAAATAAAAACAAACAAAAAAAAAAACAAGGTTGAAGGTTAAGGGACAGAAGGAGCAGGAGGCCAGTGGGAATTCAGCATGCTCTGCTGGAGACACTCTAAAAGGTTGCAGATAAAGCATTCACGTCAGTGGAGGAGCAGGGTGAGGAAACATGCACCCAAATAAAATGCCAGAAGATTAAAGCTACATAAAATCAAACTGTTTTATGTGTCTTTCACCATTATGTGACCACCAACTACTCTGAAACTTCTATTAAGCTAAGCACAACTCAGTGTGAAGCATAGTGCTCTAAAAACACAACATGTTTCACAGGAATATCAGTACTGTATATCCCTTGAGCAAATTCCCCCACAGTTTCCTTAATTGCAAATCCTTGTGTAAAATCCATAATTTAATCATTCAATCAGTTTCTATGAAGGGGATTTGGGCTACTGATAAAACATGAGTAGAGTATGGCGTAATTATTAATGCTTGTTATGAGTGCCTTTGTAACGTGGGATGGTAAGCAGATAGGATGATAATTCAGGGTAATTACTAGGCATTGGGTTGGACCCCGACAGCTCCTTTCGCTGCCTTGCCCTGATGGCAGAAACGGGTTCTGATTGGTTGACAGCCGAACAAGCCTGTCGCATTCTTCTCCCTCTTACTTTTCCTCCTTTTTTCCGTCTCATCTGTGTCTGTTTACGGTCAGATCATTAAAATGAACAAACATGAAGCTTCATTCATTATGATGCCAGACTGAAATTGAATTTCCATACATTAAATGGGTTCTCTTGCTCTTATTTAATGCCTCTTTTAGAAAAACAACAATCGAGAGTAAGGCATACTTCATAATTTCATGTCTCTTCACTTGTTGGGATGATCTATTTTAAATGGTTAGGACATGCCGAGCCCCACACTACCACTTTGCTACCACGGCACAAAAGGGAGTAGTTGGGAAAGCTAAGTACCCTTAAGTGCTAGTGTTGTAACGTTGACTGTGTTGTGCCAGTTTCTCCTGCCTTAACAATAGAAGCTCTTTGCTCGGTGCTGCGGCCAGATGGGGGTAAAATGCCAAACATGATGATTAAGATGCTTCGACGCAAAATGGCGCTCAAAATGCATTACATAAACACTGGAGAGCTAAGTAGAGTCATAAAGGCTCAGAAGTGAGGGAAGCGTATTAAATGGCAAGAGGGAAAGACAAAGATTAGCGAGGTGGAGAGAGAAAGTGGACTGATGAATAAAAGGCGGGCCAGAGGGCGGAAAGTTGGGGAGAAGATGGGGGACATACAGAATTGACAGAAAACTGACATGCACATAAAGCATGCTGTCATGAGTCTATAAATATTGACCAACCATCACTTGGCACCTCATCATGTAACCAAAGATAGATCGGCATGGAAACAGAGGTTCACTCTTTCTCTGCTTCAGTGATGTCTATCTTAAATAACAGCAGATACAAGAGACAGAACACAGCTCTCTAACCAGATTAACAGATGATTCACACAGCATCTTTGCTAATGTGTATATTACAAAAAACAAGAATGACAACAAAGTTTTTTGAGATTTTTTATTGAGATGTTCACATGTTGACACGGAGGGAGAGCATTTCTTTCAATCGGTGTGTTGTGTTGACTTTGGCTTTAATCATAATTGCAAAAACTACCAATTTTTTTCCTTCAGATATTTTTTTTTTTCTTTTCTTCTGACCTTTCCTGACCTTAAACTCTCTCTGAACAATGCAGTGATGAGCTGATAAAGTGGTGACGTTAGGTGTTGGGGGCTCTCGGTCGCTTTTAGTTTTAACCATGCGTTCACATAAATTAACTCTTTCCTGCACCAAGTGTTTGATGGCTTCTTTCAGCCCTGGGTTTTGCATCTCAGGCTAACACATGGCAGTAAAGGACAGTGCTCTTTGTAGAAAATATATAAATACAAATGTATGGAGGTCTCTCCTAATTGGCATTAGTGAACACAGTGCACATAGTATTTCAAAAGTTTTAGTGGAGTAAAATTAAGTTAGAGCAGCCCATTCATCATTATGATGTGTTATTTGTGAAACTGTGAATGACCTTTGTTTGCTAATAAGTAATTCACAGACAAATAAATGTACAGTATGTTCTCCTGCACAGAGACACTTATGTTTGTACTTAAGAAAAAAAATGTTTTAACCTCAATAATAGAAATGTAAATCAGCTTATTCTGGGTTTGGGAGGGGTAGTGCTGTGTGAAAAGTACTGTCAACACCAATGACACATGTAAAGCATATTAAATTCTTTGTTTACTTAACCATGTTTTACAGCTGGTGTTCCTGAGAATCCAAGAAGAAATAATGTATAATTTTCTATACAAACTGAAACGTGTCATTAGCTCAGTGAATAAATCCTTGGTGTTTGTTTTGACTCATGTATACTCTGTGACTTCACAAGTTAGTTACTCCATGACACGCTACAAATCATGGACTAATGTGTTGCTGTGAGGAACACGACACTGAGAGCACAGGAGCTGTTAACGCCTCAGCAGGTACTGAAAAAAAATGAACCATAGGGTTTCAACAGGAATCACTACTAACGTTTGCAAGCTAGGCTAACTAGCTTCCACTGTCCTAGTTGAAGCTTGTATCTTGCAGGCCTCCACTTGACACAAACTTGACAGCACAATGGGTCCTTTACAAAATGATGAGTGTTGTAACAGATGTCTTAAATAACTAAATATAATAACCAAAGGTATGTGGGCTTGTTGAAAAAGGGGAAAAAATGTCTTATATGAACATTTGCAGGCTGTACAGGGCTATGACATACATCAGTGGTTTGACAGCAAGTCTCCAAACAATCCTCCCTCAAATGTCAGTCAAACACTGCGATGGGAAACACCCCGCCAGAGGCCTGAAGCTTAGACACTGTTCCCACAAACATATCCAAAGGGAGTTGTATCCTGTTTTGAAAAATGGAGAATTCAAATGTCAAATGGACTTAAGGGGGCTAATTGTACATTTTATCTGCCGCCGAAAGTGGTTTGTTGACGGGAGTGGGTGGTGGAGACTGTTGCTCGACAAGAGCTTCGGCCATGGTTGCGTTTACAAGACAAGAATGCGCCCTCTGAGCACTACGTCTTCATGGAAGACCGGAGGCAACAGTGAGTCGCATTTGGAAAGTGACGAGACGGACCAGCGCATGCTAACCAGCTAAGAAAGACGCGACGGGGACAAGAGTTAACACTGGCGTCGTTTTCAACTGCTGGAGACAGCTCCCGGTAAATAACGGAATAAAGTTTGATGTTGAACTTGCGAAGTCTGGTAAGTAAACAGCTGTTAATGCTAACGCTGGCTATGTAGGAATAGCTGAAACTTACAAACAGCTCTTTTAAATGTATATGCAACTAGAATAAAAGTCATGAGGTATAAAGGTGATAAAAACAATGTTGGGTATGTTTTTGGAGTCTTTAATGACTCTCCAGGACCCCAAACAGAAAATTAGGGTTCATGAAACCTTCCGGTTACGATTAAGGACTGGTCATGAAAACCATTTAGCGTGAATGTTTAATTCACTAAAGTTGCCATTGAGATTTTAATAAATCAGGTCTGATATCTGGCTCCGAACAAACTGCCAGTTCTCGGTGGTGGGTGCCAACGTGCCGCTTCTTCCGCTCGGCGAGGCAGTATCAGCAGGGTGGAACAGCTTCTGTAAGGAGTCCAAGCTTTCACTCTCTTGCCCTGCAGTTCTGAGTCATTGGCATCGACAATCCCACCAAGCCTCAGCTGGGAATTTTTCAAACCACAATTAATACACTGAGCAGTGTACCATGGCCATGAGGAGAGGAGGAGGATGAGGAGGAGGAGGAGGAGGAGGAGGACAGGACAGACAGAAATTGATCAAGGGGAAATACATGAGGTAAGTGAGGGAGAGACACTTGCATAAAAGTTGAAACATCTCAAAGTGTGAAAAATAGTGAATTTGCTGGAAGAAGGCACCGCAAACAATGTCAGCTTGGTCTTTTGCTGCATGGCTAGTTCTATACACTTACAGCACTATGATAGTGCACAGCCTCATTTGGCAGGTCGATGCAAAATTATACAAAGGAGACATAGCAGAAAATCATTAACTCCTGACCCAAAACATATACTGCACACACTCACAGCGACAGCGTTGTCACTTTCTCACTTAGCAACAGGGAACTTAATGTGGGCATGTGTATAATTACTGGCTTTTTTCAACTCTATTCACTTACTCTATCTGTGGTTCTGCCATAACAGCTTCTTTTACCAGAGGAGTGGTTGGATTCATCATCCTCTCCTCTCCTCTCCTCTTCCTCATCATGCTTGACAAATTTAAGCAAATTTCTGATACCTCTGCAAAATAAAATGTGAATCAGTATGTGTTTCCATCAACAACCTACGTGTGAACAGTTCACCAAGGCGTGACAGGATTACACGATTCTCTTGCTCCTACAGTCATTTAAAAGGGGGCCCGTGACTGCAGTCCAGCAGTATAAATATTTGGTAACCATCTTGGACGATAAGCTTAGTGCTGGTGCCAACATTGATTTTATTTATACAGAGGCAAACCAAGATTGAAGAAGAAGATTGTTCCCCTACAGGAAACTTAAGCTCCCAGTGGAAACCTGCGTGCAATCTCCTTTGTAAATACATGCGTGTAAACTGCGCACACGTTTGTGTGGGAGCTGCCGTTGCTCCCGGACACTGCAGTGGGTGCTGTGGACGAATCTACAAAAAACACACGAGAAGAAAAAAGAAGGAAAACTTGATATTCTCCCTATGTATCTTGTCTTTATAACTACATTGGTTATCCTGAGTTTTGGAAGGAGATGGTAGAGAGGGAGTCCCACAAACCAACGAACCAATCATCAACAAGGATGTCGGTGCGGCTGCAGACTGCGATGTTTCACATTTCAAGAGGTTTTCAAATGTGCTGGGTTGGTGTATTTGTCGAGCCTTGAGTGAGAAGCATGCAACAGCCTCAGGATCTTAAATTTAGGCAAGTCTGCGTTTAAAGTTTCTATACTTCCTGCTATTAACAATGGCTGAACATATAATCCCAATATTAATGAAATCGCAATGTGGCCAAGTGTCATGTGTCACAACATACCGTAAATGAAGCATTGTGGTGCTACAGAGATGCCTCAGCCTACAAATCATATTCTATAGATGTTGTTTTGTGCAGACCCCAGAAAAAGTCACATTATCATCATTTATATATATTTTTTTTCAGGAAAAAGGAAATGGAAAAATGACCATTCCCACTAAAATCACGACTCATATCGCAATATCCGTCAAAATAATTGCAATATGTTTTGGGTTTTTTTTGCATATCGCTAAACTATGGTGAAAGAGGAAAGAGTGATATGGTTCAAGGCCACCATCTGGACTGGATATGTATACCCCTGACCTCTGCTCTTTTTATACATTATTCTGGGGGTTTTAAGGTAGAATGACCATGTGTGTCAACTCTCCCAAAAATGTTCTTTCTAATTTTGTAGATATTTTTTTTTTACGCACAAATTGAAAATGTGACTAAAAACAAGCGGGTAATAATCTACTGTTCTTCCTATAGCAAACCAACCTACGCGCTTGTCTGTTTTCCCCTGTACACACCAGAATACACCCTCCCTCTGTCTCTCAAGCCTCCCCTGCTTCCTTCTCTCTCTCTCCTATCTCACTGCTTCTTCACTCAGCTTGTTGACTACCATACTTATCTGCCCTCCTGGAGTGAGGTAAATAATTTCCTCCCCTCTTTCTGTAAGGGTGGGGACGGGGGGGTGAGTGGATCCAAAATGCCAGGAAGATGAGCTGCTCCTGCTTTCTCTGTTCACTGAATATTTCTCTACTTCACATACAGCACGGGCTTCCTCCATCTCTTTGCTGTTCATATCCACGAGTCTGTATTTTAGCAGAGTTCTATTGTTGCTATACTAAATAATGTATGACAAGCTATATTGTTCTGAATGCATTTTTACACACAAACCAAATATGGGTACACTTTATACACGCGTGCTTTACAGAAACACACTGATGTGCACACAAACACATTGTCGCTGGGAATTAGATTAATGAGTGGGGGGTGAGCAGCAGCGTTGGGCTGAGGCAGATTAATCTCCAGCTATAGCCTGGCACAGGCTACCACAGCTTTGATGAATGGGAGCTTAAAGTGTATCTGTATGCACACACACACACACACACACACACACACACACACACACACACACACACACACACACACACACACACTGTATAGTATGCAGACCCATCTGACACAAAAGTATACACCCATGGACACAGATCCTGCAAGAGTCCATTTCATTTAGCAGGTTCGGGGGCTAAAACGGCTAATTTTCACTGTGTGTGGGGCAGCCATGGGTAAAAAAGAAAAAAGCCAGAGAGTTAACCCTCCACTCCCTACAACTTCTAAAATGGTTCTTTTCAGCCCTGACATGTTTTGGCAGCTGTGCTGGAAGCCGACGATACAGTGCAAGAATGTATTCTACGATTACTCCTCCTCAGGTAAATCTTCCATACCAGTCACACATAATTCTCAAATCTCCCGCACAGCTGTGCGCCCATATGTGTGTCTTCTGGGGATAAATGTCACCGAGCTGCATCTGGCGAACTGCACTCCACAAACCTGCACTACACTCTGTCAAGCACAGAATAACAAGTGAGGTAAGTGTTGAGCGCTGGATAGTGAGTGTACTTCTTGCTGCCATATGCAATAGCATCCCCTTCAAGAAAGAACGCGGGATAACAGCATCGGATTCAACTAGCTGACGACGACAAAACACAGCAAATAGTGGCACCGGGCGTATCCTTCACAGGTATTTACTGTGATATGGCACAGTTTGGAGTCCTTAAAGTAAATGGGACTGATTGTCCCAGTTGCTCGTAGCCATCCAGCTAAATGGCTACTGCAGCCACTGAGCACCTGTGTGCTAATGCTATTCCACACTGTAGCAGAAGAGGCCAGTTATGATCCTATAGGGTAGAGAACACGGTTCAGTCTTAGTAATAAAGCTAGTCCAGGCAGCCATAGAGGGAGAGAGAGAGAAACACACACACACACAAATATACACACCCACACAGATAATAAGCTGCCTAAACCCTCCACTTGTCACAGCAGCAGTAGCCTCACGCTGATTTCATCACTACTGATCTATTTCAGTTTGCTGATCATTATACTGCACCTCTGTTGGTTAGCCACAGCTAACAACCTGTCGACAGCTCACTGGGACTCTAACACTGTAGTATTAGTACAGACTACTGAAATCACTATCAGGTTCATGGAGCTAACTAGCCGTCCTGAGTTAACTACTACTGACTGACTGCAGATAGCTAATATCTTGTCATAGGTGGAAGAGATCACGATAATCTAATGCGCAAACACTGAGGCTGACCCTCACTAGTAATACATGTGAGATCTTTTAGACGCTTTCAGCTGAATCATATTGAAGACATGATGGGGATGAGACAGGTTGATTTCTACTAAATCTCAAATTTCCTTTCCATCATCATTACGACTGGCTCACTGGGGGACATGGCCTGTAATGTCTTGAATATCAAGAGTCATCTTACTGGCAGGTTCAGGCTTTTCTTATTTTTTCGTGTGATGACAAAGGCAGACAGTAGTTGAGTAACATAAAAGATGGGAATACAGTATCTTTATTTGTTCACGATGGATGTATTCTATATAACGAGTCATAACTACACACTTAACAGCCCTACTGCGTGTCATTCACAATCTCTGAAGACTAATTTCCAAACCCTCCATATGGAGAAACAAGGACGACATTTTGAAAAAATCCAATTGGAAGAACAGTAATTAATTTTATGTTACACGTTGCTATATAATCACCTTGCCAGTGGCATCATTAACCACAATTCCCTCTGTCTGTGGATCAAATTGTCCCCCAAACAACTCATCAGCAACGAGCTGTTTAAATTTCCCCTTTTGGAAATTACACAAAACAATGGCCACCAGTGGAGCTGTTATGTGGCTCGAGAGCTGATATGAAGCCATGTAAGTCCCTTTGACTCGTTTACTATATATGTCTGTTCCTCTATTACACAGCAGCACTTTTATGACAGCAGTCTGGTGCCCGCAGAATTCATTGTCTCATCACTCAAGTGCTGTTTAGGCCTGTTGCTGGGCGGCCTCGTTTGGGTTTTTTTTAAATAGCATTTGTCACCTTTCATCCTTTTCTTAGGCTCATCAAATATACATTTTGTACCCAGTGTGAGACCTTCCAGTGGATGAGGACATCGCGACCGGAGGGGGTGGGGGGGGGTGGTGGTGGTGGATGGGGCGAGGGTGGTGGTGGTGGTGGGAGCGAACAAACCTTTACAAGAACTGAGGTGCTATAGTGTGAGCTGCTGGAGACAGGCCACCCTTCATTAAACCACTAATATTACAGGCTATTAATTATTCAGAATACAGGCCTTATGACACCATACATCAGTGGATATTATGAGGCTGGTTATTCATTTATCTGAGTATTCCTGTGTGAGAAGAAAAAAAACAACTGATGCATGGTGGGAGTAGTTTCCATGCATTTTCAGGCCCCAATTCACACTGCACAGATGTCTCTGTTTTTTATCAAACCCACAGTATTTCCAAATTAGGCAGCTGGCTGGCTGGATGACTGGTTACCTAGTCAGCCAAGGGTGGGGCCGAGGGGTGGCACAGGAGCATCTGGATGAGTTGACTGTTGACATTTCTTGTTGGGAAGTCAATCAAACAACCACAAAGTGAAAGAAAAAAACTACAGAGACAGATGCAAAAAGACATTGTGGGTGTCTTGTTCCAGTGTAGAAGGGGTGGGGGACCTTCTCTGGGATATATAGTAGCTATCTGTTGATATCTATTGACAATTATCAGTGCGAGTCTTCACACATTTTTACTAATTTTACTAGTGTTCCCCACTTCTTTAATACTGCCCCCCCCACACACACACATACACAAAACACACAAAAGTTCCTAAACTCATCCCTGCAGCCAACCTCTACAGCTGCATCTAATTCTGCTGTTGTATGCCTTCAGAGAGGCTCTGAATTTCCACAGTGTGATGTAATGGTCTTCTCTGACTCTCAGAAATATAACTTCATCTTGACTCAACCTCTTTCCCTCCTTTTTTCCACCCTCTTGCTTTTGATTACCTTTGTCATCACACCTTTTGAGCTGATTACATCTAAGGTATCAGAAATTGTGTGTTTAACTCATTTATCGTGCCAAGCTATTCTCTCACCAAAAGAGCTTTGTCCTTGTAATTACAACGGATTAGGGACTAATATCTAATTATGCCTTAATATGCTTTAATGCATTTTTAATGACAACTGGGTGTTAAAGTCAAACTCGGCGTTGTCTCTGTTGGGGGGCGGGAGGTGAAGATTGAAAGGAGGAAAGGGTTTCTTGGCAGTAGGCGCTGGAGGGAGGATGGGAAACATTGATTTCTTTGGCTGAGGTTACAGGAGCCCTAGCAGGGAGGCAGCTGCTGCATACTGAAGTCACTCGACGTTAAAATGTTGCACCAGCCCTGATACGCAGTAAAAATGCATTTCCCTCACCACTGTTTTATGTCAAAGGAGGGAGGACACAAATGCCTGTTTGAATTATGATCTGGAATAGAGACCGTTTATTGATTTGCTACTTTATGAAGGGATGACTACATTGCCAAGACAAGTGAAATTGAGTACCGCTGGCAGCCGAAAAGAGGGCTGAATATTCTGTTATGGATGGAACGGACGGAAAATACAGTCAACCAGTCTGGAGAATCGAATGCGAAAGAAAGCAAAAATCGGACCCATTCATGCAGACACACATGAACGTACACGTACCTCTCCAATTTTCAAGAGTCACAGCTAATGTACGACATGCACACGGAACAAACAGATATCCTCAGATGCATGTTTGCACGCATGTGTAAATGTATTCATTCTCTCACCGTTTTGTTTGTCTACGCTTGATTGTGTTCCACAACAATATTCCATTCATCATTTGTTTCCCCGCTTGTTTATTCTAACACGGTGTAGGAACAGAAAAAAAATATATATCTGCATAATATTTCAAAGATTGATTGGGATGCAAATTGCCTTGTGAGCCCAATTGGTGTGGCTTGGCCTGTTTTAATTGGGTTCTGTTAATTAATGCTCGATGTGAAGACAAACTGAATTACTTGCAGGTTTTGTGCATGTCATTATCTCCTAATTGTGCCAGTAGGAAAGCATGTGTGCTGAGTACTGTACGCGCATGAGTGTGCATGCATCATTTGGTTAACCCTTTCCTCTCGTGTGATCCTGGTAAAAAACAAAAAACAAAAAAAAAACATTACACCTTCATAACAAACACAGGCCATTAAGTTAATACACCATTAGGAAGCTGAGTTCTAATGTTTTAATCACTGAAAGACTAATAAGAGAAAATATAATTTATTTACAGACTATAACTGAATGCATCACGCTTGTCAGGAACACTGAGGCATTTAATCCTAAAGTTAGATTAATTTTCTTTAATTAGATATGGACCTCAAGAGAAATTTCCACCACATGAATGACTGGATGGCCGCACTTGACTTGATTCCTCTTCTCTGTGATAACAAATACTGCACGGATATGATAAGAGGAGCGTCTTCAGTTGTAGCCTCTATGAGTCCTTTTTAATTCTGCACATAAGACTCAATTTAATAAACGGCAATAGAAAAAAAAAAAAAAAAAGAACGCTTCAACTTGTATTACACACAGCGGTGCTTGTTCTGTACTTCGAATGAAAAGAAAACAAAATAAAATCTTTCAAATTGGTTCGACTTGAAAATAGATCCACAGTGTAGCAAGGGTTCAGCGAGCATGCAATGAACTGTGGATTATCTCCTGGACCTCTGCGCCGCTGATGAGATATGTGTGAAACTTGAACTGCAGAGCAGCAAGATTCATATTTTCAGACCATTAAACAGAGGATGCTAAATCTCAAAACCCACCATGCAAACATCAGTCAAAATGCATCAAAGGGTAAAACGGGAGCGTGAGTCATTATCATCATTCACTCATCATGACCGCCAAAGCGATTTATCCTGCCAGCCAGTCACTGAATCGAGGAGGTCCTCGACAGCAACAAATAAACATATTAATGTGATCGGTTGTGCTCAAAGAGGAAGAGTGCACGGCAATTAATGGTCGTCTGTTGCTATGCGGACCAGAGTGTCGTTAGCGCCGAGGTGACCTTGAGGAGCCTCGTTAGAGGAGTGATTGACGTGGCAACCGTTGTCAGTGGTGATGCTGACTAGCGGCGAAGGAGCGGATGGACAGACGGGTAGGCCGGGTGGCAGGACCGCAGGGGGGCAGACAGTGGTTGCAGGGTGCACCGGGGATGTTATGAATGAGATCAAGACAAGAAACGGCAAATGCAGCAGAGTTCTAAGAAAGAGACGACCAGTGTCACTGTAAACTCCAGCTGAAAAAAGTTGTTGATGACACTGCACCAATGTCACCGATATGAATTCCTCTAAATAGACCACACAAAGTCATGACAAAGCAAATTACTGGACCTGATAAGAGAGAGATTCTTTATCATGAACGGTTCCGCATAATATTGTTCAAAAATAAACAAACACAACTTCAAGCATCAACCTCTAATCACCTTGCAGCAGCTACAACACAAAAACCAGGTTTGCTATGCTGTAATGGAGCAGATCTGGTTGTTCTACTGCATAATACATGACAGCCGCTGCACAGGTAAGTGCAGGGTGCCAAAAAGTACCTGTGATATCGTGCTGTTTGAAGGAGTCGCTGTAGATCTGGTGCTGATTAGGACAGTGTTTCTTCAGCCACTTGCACACATCCTGTTGGGTCCACAGGGCCACTGGCTTGGACAGCTTCACGTACCCTGGCTGTTAAACAGACAAAACCACACAAAACATTTAGAGACCGCTCTTTTACAAACGTGCTGCACAGTTACTGCTGTTTTACGTGCTTTATGTACGACTATTGGTAAAATATGAAGACACTGTGGATGGACTACCACTTTCACATTTGGATTTAGAAACTGCAGTAACCACCTAATAAAATACTGTTCTTGTTTTTCCACTGATTGGCCTTAATGCAACCATGTGACATCTTTATGGAGATGGCCTTCCAGCTGATGTAGTCATAAAATATTTACTTGCTGCTGTCTGACATTTTCCCTCAAGGATCAATAAAGTATTAATCTTTTAAAAGTAAAAACAAGACATATAACTCCAGGATAGTCAATAAAGAGACACTGTGCTGTACGACTGTATTAATCTTGTATGTTGAGTTAACCCCTAGCTCGCACTTCAAGGTTCAACTGATCACAATCGCACATATAAAATGTAAATATTGAACCCCTGACCGACATTCTCCAATCCCCTTGGCAGAAAGAGAGAGGCAGTTACTTTCTATAATTCTACTTTGAATGGAAAGCGAGGAGGACAAAAGAATATGGACCCGTCCAGATGGCTGGGAGGATGCGGACAATATGTTCAAATTTGGCCCAGTTCTAAAATTTGTTGGTACGATCAAATTGGGTTTCTAATCAGGCAAATCTGCACAGCCTGGCATTAAAGTATCATGGGAAGCTTTAAGTATGAATAAATCAGATTTTGTTTACATTTAGTTTATCTCCCTAAACTGCATTGTAAATATCCTTAAGGCCTGACAAGTGTATGAACAAAGTCCTTTTAGTAGTGTAGTCCTTTCATTGGCAGACTGCTACCTTTAACAGCTCATTATTACCAGCAAATGTTATGTTGTGTTGCACAACTTTTCCACAAGTTCTGCCAATTTTTTGCTTTTAATGTGATAGAGATAGTGAAAGATTGAAAGGAAAGGATTGGGAGAGAGAGAAAGAGAGAGAGAAGGGATGACATGAAGCAAAGGGCCCAGGCTGGTCTCAGACCTGGACCGCTAGCTGCAGAAAGGACTCAGCCTAAGTGGTATGCACTCTACCAGATGAACCAGAACAACTAGTACAAAACAACATAACATAAAAATGGGAAAACCTGAAATGGTGACTTTGCAAAGAAATTTGACAATTACAAAATGAGGAAAACTTTTCACTCAAAACCAAAAATAAAACCAAAAAAAAAAAAAGTCAGGGGATCACTAAAGTCAGTTAGGTTTTAACCCCCTGGGCACCAATAATGCCTGTACAAAATTTCATGGACCAACCAACCAGAGCCGCACCTCTAGCGTCACTAAAAAACACCACCAAACGTCTGTCGTGTGCATTACTGCCCTCTGCAGATGGCAGTAGAGGAAGAGGTGGAAACAATACATAAGGGGGCTGATCCGAGCATTGATCTGTAAAAACTCTGCTTATGTAGTTGTCACAATGTGGAGAGAGTAACGCTCAAATCCAACTGCACAAACGTACGACATCTAACAAGCAGTTTATATTAGAATGCATGTAATAGTACGTACCCGCACTCACATGCACGTGTGTCTCGCACTGCGCTCCGGTTGCAAGATGCCATTCTAGTTTAAATACTTCAACAGCAGGCAGGCGAAAGGCTGCCAAAGAAACGCTCTTGAAAGTGCTGGCAGTGCTTTTTGATTTTGATTGAGGGGCTACTAAAATTACAAACAGAGAGAGGTGATTAAAATTTCACATCCACTCCCCTCCACTTCAGCCTGTTCTCTGGCTGCAGTGTGGTGTGGCATAGCAATGGAAGGCCCCCTCTCTTCCCCACCCCAAAGAAAGCCGAATAACAGGTACTGGCAGCATTTCCTATGCTTTGCCTTCTGGCTCCTTCCCTTCCCAACCCCCCCCTCCTCTCATCTCTTCCCCGTATTCAATCTCGCTCTGTTCCTGTCAGATCTATCACATTGTCTTTCTCACCTCCTCTCCCCATATATTGTGGTTCTCATCTCGCCCATGTCCCTCTGTCTCTCTCTCTCACCTGTTTCTTATTATATGGTACTACCTCACTCTCTCCTTCTCTGAGCCTCTCCACCGCTCCTTCCCACTCACTCTATATCTAGCATCCTAGAGAGACAGAGAAATTGGGGAGGGGCTCTATATCCTTTGCAGATAAAAGAAAGTGACAGACTGCAAAAGCAAGCAGGTAGGCAGGTAGGCAGGTAGGCAGGTACGCAGGTAGGCAGGTAGATGAGGCTTTGGTCTTAATGCAGTTGCTTGGCAGACTGTGTGGATAGATGCTAAATCTGCAGGGAGGGCAGGGAGTGGTATGGCAGGAAGAAACCGCATTAACCATTAAACACATCTCAACTCAATGCTAATTAACCCCGACTAGAAGCCTGAGGCGACAAAAGAGAGAGGGAGGCCAGGATGGAGAAAGAGTGAGGGACAGAGTGGAGAGAAGAGGGAGAGGAAGTGTGTGCACTGAGAGCATGTGAGAAAGGAGAGGCTGGGAGAGTACAACTAGCAGGAGTGAGAGAGGAGAGGATGCTGGGAGTGTGAGGGATGGCTGGAGTGACAGATGAGACACAGGAATAAAGGAGGAGATTAGGGAAAAAAAAAAAAAAAAAAAGCTACTGCTACAGAGTGGATTCAGCAGAGTCTGACACAGGAGACTCTCTCATTTTCCATGAACCCATTTGTGAGTCAATGGCCATCTGTGTTTTACATTCTGCACTGATTTAGCCCATAGCTGTGTTCCTGGAGGCCGGTACAATAGGTGAGCTGGTGCCTTCCTGCCTGCCTGCCAGCCTGCAGAGCCAAAGGGTGGAGTGAAAACAGCAGAGAGAAGAAAACAGGAGTACAATCATGCTCAAAAAGCTGTGTTCAAGAGACTGTGGGCCAATTAGAGATTTGAGTGACAGCACAGGGGTGAGAGGAAAAGCTTGCTTTATTTCTAAGTGGAATACATCTGGGAACAGGCACGCACACACATCCGCACACACATCCACATCCACACACACACACACACACACACACACACACACAGACAGACAGACACACACACACACACACACACGTGCAGCCCAGGCATGCAAAACACCTACGAAAGAAAAACCCATGAATGCAACGAATACACACATGCACACCCACACGCAAACCATCCATTTGCCATATATGCCAATGTGCGTTCAGTGCTGCACTGTCCTTGGGTTTAATTGATATCTGAAAGCCCAGTACAGCTCCCAGTATTCTTCATGTTACCTTAGCAACAGAGCAAGGACAACCTCAAAAATTAAAAGACAAAGAATAAAGCCTTTGGGGAAAAACGCACAACCCTAACATGAACCAGAGTCAGAAATAAACATGCACACATTAACGGCCACAGTGGAGAACTATTACATACATAATGAAGCATGTAATTGCACCAACACTGATAAGCATTTAAAGATCCAATATGAATGTGCTGAGCTAAATTAATCAAGAGGCAATAACATGGCCCCTTTGTAAAGACAGCGTTGGAATGGAAAAGGAGCTGGGAATTAAAAGCACTGAAAAGCATTCCAGACACAAACACCATGTGTCCGACAGTGTGAATTTGGCAGTGGTGTTGTGTACAGCATGTAGTCGTTTCCAAGCAGAACTGCAACCCCCTTGTGCCGCGATTTTCATTCTGTTAGGCTGATTGTAGGGTCAAGTGGCTCTACACTCAATTAAAAATGTTAACTGCAGCAGCAATTAGCACATATAATGACATTGTTTTGTCAATAATTGACTGTACTCAAAATTAAACCGGCCACAAAGACCTCATAACATCAAATAGATTTCAGAGTTTTTCAGTTTTGTTTACTTCCCAGAAATAATTCAAGTTGAACCTCAGCCCTAGATATTTCCCAAGACAATAGAAGTGGGCAGAGTTCATTTATTGTGCAAATGTGTACAGGGGCTATCTGGCAGCACAAGAGCCGCAGCTTTTGTGCAGAACCATTACAGCTGTCGAGCAGCCTTCATTAGGAGCATTATTGTTTGTTGGATAAAAAGTGGCTGTGTTCAGAACAAAACAATCCCGTTTCATTGTACAATCAGCTTAAGAAAAAAAAAAAATCCCACAACAATAGGAGATGTCACACTGCAGAGTGC
>NW_019525439.1:2131626-2156090 GCF_002814215.2 Seriola lalandi dorsalis | reverse complement strand
GTGGGGGTGGGGGGGTAAGCCGAGTTCCTACATATATAACAAAGTTAACTAGATTTCAAAGACTAGAGGTGTAATGTATCTTTTATGAGACCATCCAGTTTGTGAAGTACTTTTTTTTTTACTTTGCTTTTCAGAATTTTTTCAAAGACAAGAGAGGTGAGCATGATAAAGCCTGGTATATAAAGAAAGGAAGTAACTTCAGGCATTCTATAGACTTATATTTTCTATTAGTTTATGAGAAAAAATGAGGGGAATTCCATTAAAAGAAACATTGTGAACTTTTAATTAGCTGCTATTTTTTTCTTTTTTTTTAATGATTTTCAAATCGAATTTCCTTGTTAGTCATGTTTCGACCACCTCAGCCGAGAAGAAAAGTTATTTTTCAGGAAATCTTTTAGGAAACAAGCTGGAAAAGGAAAAGACTTCCAAAATAGTGAACCTCTGAGAAAGACCTGTATCAGAACAGTCACACTGGGAACGCAGGAAAAATGCCTCCAACCTGAAATCGCACACGTATGATGGCAGGCGTGCCGCACCTTCATCGTCATGGTTACATTGATAAACATGCAGTTGAGACGACGCAATGAGCAACAATGTTCACGTTCGATCGGACAATGTAGAAGTCCTGTGTTTTGTTGACCCAGCTTTCAAAGTTTAACCATAAAACATATCACTATGAGACTGTTGAAGCCATATAGACAAACAAACTGTAGCATACAGAGGTAACACTTCACTTTAACCCCCACCAAAATATATTGTTCACATCAACATTGTGATAATTATAATATGCAGATATAAGGACTTTTAAGTTCTTTTAAGATTCTCTTTAGTGCAGAATTTTCAACAATTATAACTTCCCATATGAAGGTATATTTTATATAACTGTTATAGTCATTGTCATTCATCATCTGTTCATATGCCAGTATCCAGTCATAGATGCTTCACAGGAAGAAGTGTTGATAACACAGCAATAAAACGCTTTTAAAAAAGGACCTTACATCTGCTTACAGTGACCTTACAGTGCGGTAAAAACCTTAAATTAAATGTCCATACACACCAGTTTTTTGTTCCACTGAGCTAAAACTAATGCAGTCTAATACAACAGGAAATGTATTGCGTTATATACCCACAGGTTTATACCAGTGAGGGTAGGCTGAATGCTAAACAGTTCAACAGCACAAATGATGATACAGTTGAACCAACGTCTCTCTGAACAAAAGCAGAACGTGATAACTGGGGCTGTTGTATTAGACTGCATTCGTTTTTAACCAGGTGTACCTAATAAACTGGCAACTGAGTGTACACTGTGAATGCTAAACAAAGGGAGCTAAAGTGAAGTGTTACCACAGTATATCTTGCACTGTGTATGCTATTTCGTTTGGACCTGTCAGTATATGCAAATTTAAAGTATTGCACAGAAATTCAGTTCTGATTCTAGTGAATTCTTTTCCGCCATTTATTCCATCAATTTTCAAGAGCACCAGAGAAACTGCAAGGTTGCATGAGACTGTGATTCTTTCCTTGTATATTGAACCTGTTTATGTTACGCCAGTATGATTCACTGTTACATACCGCCCTCTAGTGTCACAACTAAACACTTGCTGCCACTTCTGAATGTGACTGGGCAGAAAAGCGCTGAGAGGAGGAGGGCCACTGCCATTAGTGTCATATTGACTGAGTGAATGGCTGTTTGAGACACGGAGCCCTGTGTCGTCTGCCCTATCTCCACTGCACAGCTAATTAACAGCTCTGGCATGCTCTCCCTCACTTTCTTTTCTCTCTGCCTCGCTCCATTTCTCTCAGCCAGAGCTGGCAGGAGATGAAAATTCCCTGTATTAATTAATCTGTTACATACAGGAGTGGGGATGAAACCGAGATATGTCTATGTGTGTGCGTGTGTGTGCGTGTGTGTGTGTGTGTGTGTGTGGACGGGGTGGAGTGGAGTCCAGAGAGCTGTGGATGGCTGACTGAGAATAACACACTATGGTGGATAAATTAATAAGCCTTCATAAGGAGCCTCTGTTTGAAATTGGATTTACAGGCCGTGCCAACTTTACTCAGGCACATCAAAGAAAGTAGACAAGACCTCTTCACAGCGCCTGACCTTGGGATTCGGCAGGGTCCATAAAGCATTGCAGGGCGTGTTAACACCAAACAAAATATATTCACCTTGGACTTGATATTGATTATGACGGAGATGAGCTGATTTGCTACGGATGTTTTAGTCATCCGCTGAGTCTAAATGGCTGTTTTATGCTTCATGTTTAATCTATGGCTAAGCCTTGGCTCAATTACAAATCCAGCCATGCGCAGGAGTCAGCTTTAATCCAATATTTAAAAATTAACACTAACTGCTGACGTGATGAACTGAAATGACCTACAGTAAGCCTTCCCACAGGTTGGCACTGAGGTCTGGAGTTTTATTGAATCTTCACATTTATTAAGAGCTAATTGAGGAAGCATTAAAATGGGTACTTATACGCTCGACATGAAAACCAAATCTTTGTCTCAGTCAGCGATCCTGACTAGATGTTGAGTTTCCCACCAGGAAGCTGAGGAGATGTTTTGAATTTTACAGGGGTGTGTATCAAGACTTGTTTAGTTACTACTTCATCAGAAAACTCCTCATTTCATTCGAAGTATTTACAAAACTTTGCATTTTATTTCTACTGTTTAGTAGATAAGCATATTTGTATATGATACTGGCACAATATACCTATACTCAGCTCTCATTTCATCGGTTGCAATTTTACTGACACTGCTTCATTTCAAATCGACCAGTGAAAAATTATTTAATATAGGTCTCAATGTGCAAGATAAATAAATCTGTTCTTTATGTCTTTGAAAAGTCTTTGAACCATTTTACCCTCCGGCATACCCAGTAAACAGTATCTACAAGCTGCACCACGATATATTGTCAAAATCATGTTTACAGAAACAGTTTAAGTTTTGCTTTAGGCATATGCCAAATATTTGTAAAAAAAAAAAAAAAAAAAAAAAGATTTAAAATCCCTCTCTTTTGTCCTCCAGTAAAATATTACATTATTTCTCATGATTCCTCTTGAGCTCAGGCGCTCATTTTTATACATACATTTTTCCTATCAAATGTAATAAGATCAAGCTTAGCTAGTAGAACTATATTATTGGAGGTGGTGTGTGTTTGGGTTCAATATGGCAAACTCATTTTCGAGCGATCCGATCAGATCTGGAAAAATTTGATTCTAAGTCCTCTAAAAATGACACCCTCCCCACATACTCCCTTTCACTCAGAAATAACATCACATTACTGAAGCTATAGACGCTGTAAGTGCTGTTTCACTCAGACTTTCATATTTAACAGTAAAGTTAATATGTCGGCAAAACCTCTCTTTTAGTACTTAATTAAGCTCTGATCCCAGTATCATTCATAAATATTATCTGGCCCATGGCTGTATTGCATGAGAGAATAGTTTGCCATTCTATGTAATTATAGTCTTTATGCGCTTGATCTATTGAGTTTCTCTCAAAGAGAAAATCTCTTAACTGCAATCCACACACACAACACTGAGACTGAAAGCTAATACACTACTTCCTCCAGGTCTCTAATGCAATTCAGACTTAGCTTCTGCTTCAAACAGAATAATGCTGAGATACAGAGTTACATGATGATGCCTGTATAAACCACACAGCACTGATAGCATGTTACAGATACTGCTACCTCAGAATCACCACATATTAACTTACAGGTACAGCACAATCCAGAAGGAACCGAGCATCTCCACTATCTTTTAAATGTGTGTTTATAAGTATTGTATGTGTGTGTGTCTGCACTAACTGAACCCAGGCCTGGTTTTCCTCTTCTTCAAAAGGCTAAGGATCCAGGGTTTTTCACAGAGGACTGTGTCTGACTCAAAGTACTTCCACTCGCACTGATTGACAGGTGATTACCACAGATTTTACACAGCGAAAAGAGAATATGAGAGTGTGTGCATCAGGAGCTATCACTCCTGTCTCCTCCCACTGTCCCAACCACGGTCTATTTCTGGAGTGGAAGAGAGGAATTTATTCTGCGTTGCTGATGATGGCTCCTTTGATCTATTATCAGAAACACTGAGGAAGAGTTGAGTCGCAGCCTGGAACAACAGCTCGTATTTCCTTGTTTATTCCCTGTTAAACTCTTTGTTTGAACTGAAGAGGTAGATGTGCAGAACATAGGGGATTATTGTATTTAAGTGGGCGGTTGATTTGTTTTTGTCGGTGCAAAGCAGCACCAACGATGTTTTTGTAGACATATTGTAATTTGACCACAGACACAAGGAAATTAGCACTAACTAACGGTGTTATGAAAGCGATGAAACCACACCAGCGTAACAAGACTTTCACTATAAATATTTTGTCTGAATGAGATCAATTCAGAAACATGACGAAGAGTCTATAGCCAGTGGCTTTGTGAGGCTGTGCTAAATGCTAAGTCCAGCATGCTAACATTCTCACAATGACAAATGATTCACATGTCGATGTTTAGCAGGTATAAGGTTTAACATAACCATCCTAGTTGAAAATGTCAGCATGCTAACATTCGTTAGTTAGCTGTGAACACAAAGTACAATGGAGGATGACAGAATTTAGCAGATATAGGTCATAAAACTAAGTATTTCAGTTGAAATTTTGACGCCTTTCAGCTGATTGTTTTGAGTTTACAGCGAGCAACTACCCTGTTTTGCTTTAGTCTCACCACCCAAATACTATTAAACTAATGTATGTTACCTTACCAGCATCAAACGAAAAGTATATCTATAGACAAGCATTTATTAACTTAAAGAACCAGATATTTCTCAAAGAGCTAAAAAGTAAGCTTAATTATATTTGTCTGATGTCCAGAAACATGACTCAAAATGAATGCTAGCTTTGCTGCATATTTGCTGGACATGTAAATAGGCAACTGTTACCAACAATGTTAACGGCTTGCTCTGCTGCCCCCAAGTGGCCAAAAAACAACTCATGATTTTAAATCCAGACTACAGATACTAATGACAGATTTTAAAACAGAATGTGCAAAAAGTCAGGAAATCATGTCAGATGGAATTTAAATAATCCGTTCAGTTAAGTTTTTACTGGTTTCATTTGACTGAAACTTGCAGGTGTCTCATACTTTATGCCTGGGGTGCTTATTTCCAAAGACATATAAGTTTATATTACTTAAAGTAGACTATAGAATTCCATGATATTAATTTAAGACATACATGAACCAGTAGTATCACAAAAGAAACAATCGCAGAGGGAGACCATTTTTCCACCAGGATTATATTCCTCCTACCAACACTGAAATCAGAATAATCTGGAAGATCATGGCATCAGGTGGCAATTTCCCAAATTACAAGTGCTGATTTTCACAAACAATTATTTCAAGTTAAGGAGTCTACACTGGAAATCCGAAGATGTTAAATCATTTGTGAAAAGTGTGAACAGCGCAGGCATAAAGTTGATCTCCATGCTCTCTGGGTCAAATTAACACTGATGCCAACACTTATACTGTGCAGGGTGCTTTCAGATCAGCTCTTACCCGTGTCAGCTCAGACTCAGAGACGGAGCGGTGTGGCGGGGAGCGGCGCTGGTACATCGGGGGGCTGACATCCTGGTAGCTCGGGCTGTCGTCGTCCAGCAGAACAGTCCCCGCATCCACAGACTCCTCCTCTTCCTCCAGCTGTGATGTCACGTCCTCCGGGCACATCTGGTGGTCGATGCCATTCTGGCTCAGGTTGCAGTGAACAGCTGTGTGGGCAAGAAGGCATAGATGAGTAATAAATTAGTATTAAGTAAGTATAAATTCAAAATTACATCAAATTCTAACCACTTAGATTGTAGTTAAATGTATTTAAGTTGCATTTCACTGTAGAAATGCGTAAATTAAAATGCTTTTCAGTATATTTGGCCTCCAAAATAGCTCTATATGATCTGACTAATGGTATCCCATAGAGACTTTTAAATTATCTCTTATTTCACATGCTTTCCAACTGCTTCATATTTTCATATTACTGGTTCCACTGATGAAATTTCCATTTTTGAGGAATGCATGTTGAATCAACCCCAAGTTGTCCACACTGAATGCTATACTACAAAGATTCCACCAGATGGCGGCAAATAATGATATATGGTGGGTGAGCTACCATCAAAGCCTTGTGTCAGTTCAACACTACATACTAACTCAGTGCAGTGTGTAATGAAGTATACCGTTTTTGTATATAATATATAAGAAATCAATGTATCCAACCACCATATGACAACAGCAAATAATAATAATAAAGACACAAGTCGTGCGCTGAGAGATGAACTCAATTAAACAACACACCCCTGCTCTGTTTAACACACTCAGGGGTTTTGCTCCTTTCGATAGATATATTAGATTAATTGGATATTAGATATAATAGATACTACTGTGTAACTGACACCAATAAGTCAGATAGTTGACTTCATGACTCTCTCCTTGTGCTAGTGTTACGCTTCATTTTAGCATTTATCATTATCTTGCCAATGGGCCTTGTAGCCAAAGAGGCAGCGCTTAAGCAAAGGTTATGTGACATAACTTAACAAAGCTTTTATTTCCACTGTCAGAGATATTTCAACGTCTACTATTTCTCCATTTCTTCTGTGTATTCCAGTGCGAGACAATTATGTCCAAACACATCTCACACAAAAATCAAGTATTTTGTTACTTTTCTGGTGTCAACACATAATTTATTCAAAAGCCAGATTCAGCAACTAAGACACATCGTGTTAGACGTGTATCAAATCCATTAAAGTATGTTTGCGTAGATTTTGTTGATGTTTAACTTGCACTAAGTTTGCAAGTTTAACCTTTCACAAAAGACAGAGCTACTGTATCTTATTCTACAGCTTTCAAAATGTCCCTTTACATCGAGAGAGCTCTCGACCTTGTGCCATCATAACCCAAGAATGATAGCCGAGCACTTCAGCAGCAGGTTACATCTGCAGCCTGTGAAAAAAAAACCTCATTTGGTGAGTTTGATTAATGTTGCGTTTAGGAAAAACCTGGGCCTTGATGAAAGATCAACATGTTTACAACAATAAATCCAGGTAAAACTGAAGTTCAAGTCTGAGGCGAACCATTTGAAAACGATGACAGGCTTTAAATCTACTGAAACAATTCATACTGTACCCGTGTTAGAGTGAATGTTTAGAGGAAGGCAGAAGACTTGTATTACTTATAAACTTGCATCGTACTACTAAGCCATGAAGCGATTATTTTTAGTTTTGTTTTTCACAGGAAGTGTCGGGCTCAGGCACTATTTTAGTCTCATCAGGCAGTGATGCAGGCGCAGAAGCGACAGCTAGCAGTGAGTTGTGAGGTGTCACTGAATTGGGCCATTTGTCATCATGCAATCTGCCCACTTGTTCAAAAAACACAGTCGGCTCATTTATGTGGAACGGCAAACCAAAGACTTTTTTCATCACACCTGAAGGCTGCTTTGGTTTCTACTGCAGCTGCTCATTCCATGTCAAAGCAATGATTTTCAAAGGCTGCACATTCTGCTTTGCTTAAGAATGACTGAACTTGAAAACACAATAGAGAAACGATTTAAAAGAAAAGCACATCAACACATGCACGGATGAAGGCGCGACATTAGCGGCCTATAACGGAACACTTTGAGTGAAGCTGAACATGACGGAAACACTCATAAACACTCATAAATGTGTATGATAAATAAATGTTTGAAGGTCCCTGATCTCAGTCTCTTTTGCTGGCGGAGCAGCAAGCCCAGGAAAACGGCCAATTAGTGGCTTATTTCAGGCCACTGTCACCAAGCAATTACAACAACTCTGACGCAGCTCAGAACGAATTGAAACAAGACAACAACCAGAGGTACAACATCTGTGCCGTCATTCCATATAGCAGGAGCAGGAGTGTGAAAGCTACTGTAGGTGGTCCTGTCCTCCTCCTCTGACAATGACATGCTGTACACCTGGGAGACAGAGTGGGAACTCAATATCATTCAGTGGACAAATGCACTGTTTGTCAAAGAAAACCTCTCAGAGAAACATGCTGCCCCATGACCTTAAATCACACCTTCTTCTCAGAAATTCCACTGCAAAGGTTTCAGCCTCAATTTTAACAAGACAAAGGTCAAAACCAAGAATATGGCTGGACCACATCGTAGGCTATTTGCATCCTGCCTAGAGTCAGCCGGTTTCAGCCCTTTATCTGCTTGCTTCTCTCCGACTCTTTGTGCTCACATATACAGCACTTTAACACAGCCGAATTACCAATAGAGCTGTTCTCATTTACATGTTTTTCTGTTTCTGTTGTCAGACAACAGAACAAGTATGAAATAGTGACTCAAACGTGGCCCATTAAAATACTACATGTTAACAACCTGTCAAGCCTTTTCCAAGCTGCTGCTCTGCTGCTAAAATCCTGACTTTATAACCACAATGTCGTTTGACAAAATCACCGTTCACACAAATTAAAGACAATAGCTGTGCTTTGATTTTGGCTGCATTTACTTGTCAAATGATCACTCAGACAAAAAGTTAGAGGCTTATTCATGTTAGCTGCTGTGCGGTCAGCATAGAGAAGTGTACCAGCGGAGGGAAAGCCCAACCGCACATTCACAAGGCAATACTGGTGAAAGTAGTGAACAAACAAAGGCGTTAAGTTGGTAACACTGCTCATTTGCAAAAAATCATTTCGAAAAAGCGACAACAACGACTTGCTAACCAATGGTGTAACTTCATCACTCAGTCAGTCAGTCAGCGCGAGACATTCACATTTATAGGACTGGCCCTGCTGTTGAACTCCAACCAAAAAACACTTCTCTTTGCTTTCATTGATTATGATGGAGAACACAGTATTTGTTGTAGTATTTGTTGTATATGCTTGGATGATTCAACTTGGAGGTGTAGGAATTCGTGCTTCTGAATTCACTTTAACTCTCACTGTCAAAAGGCCGGAGAGTCGACCTGTACTCAGGTACAATTTGAGATACTACTTTACTAGAGTATTTCTAGTTTGTGTTACTTTCACTCCAATACATTTCAAAAGGCAAACTATTCAACTGTAATTATTTGAGCGATACGATTACTTGTTACTTTTCAGATCAAGATTTTAATTATAAGCAGCGAAAAAGCGGCGCCTGTTGGGCCACAGTTGTTCCATCAAAGAAAGATTTCCCCTCTGATGTTCTCAGATGGTTTCAATTTAATTCTGTTTAAGGATCAAAGAGATAAAACTCAATAATTCAAAACAGAAAAAAAAGAAGTAGTACTGGCATGAATACAATGTGGTTTTTCTTTCATCTCATAATCACTTAAAACCTTGGTTGGGATCCACAACCTAACTGTATACACAGTAGTTATGGGAAAACTAGCTCCACCTCTACCAGCTACAACGGCAAAATGCTTCTTATTCACTGATTAATCATTATTAATGCAAAAGGTAACATTAGCCGTCTCAGGGGACATTATTCTACATGAGTACTCTTACTTCAAGTACATTTTGCCACTTCAGGTTTTCAAAGCAAGACAACTTGAGTAAAATATCTGAATACTTCTTCCACCACAGAACAACCGTTTTCTCACTTATGCACTTTTCTTTGAGAGGTGGAAAGGATGCACGGAATTGATGAAAACGTCAAACCCTTAAAGTCAGAAGAGTATTTAGCAGGATAATGACTAACAAGGTTTAACTGTAGACGGATGACAGTTTGCTATTATAAAAGAATATCACAAATATGGCACAGCTGCAGACCTGCTCTGTTTTGATACCTGATAAGAAATAGAGACCCTGATATGCCCCATTTAAACAACGCAGAGAATATACACGAGTGGTCCTTGTTTAAAACAAAGCCAACTTGAGATGCATAGCACGAAGCATTGCTCCCTCTCACTGCCTCTTTATACCTCTCCTCTCCTCTCCTCCCTTCTCCTCTCAGCTCACTCTTTTCCCCTTCTCCTCCTCGCCCCGACTCAATTCATGACTGGTGTGCAACCACTCTGGAGGAGAGATGAATTATACATCCTTTGCTGAGAGCATTTCAACACTGGTACAAAACAGACTAAAGGGATGGACGGATAGATGGATGACAAGATGATGTGAGGGGTTAGGGAAGTGGTGGGAACACACAGCACAGACAGGAAGGACAGTTGCATTGCTCTCTATCCTTTAAAGGGAAGAAGGGTGGGTCGATGGGGGGCTTGGAAATGGAGATTTTTCTTTTTCTTTTTTTTTTTTAAACTGCAACAGTTACTATAAATAGCACCATTACATTCATCCCTCCCTCCTCTCTGACATGCGCCGTGGAAGCATCGTGAGGGAAGATATAGATGAGGGAGGATGTCTACTTCATTTCACTACTCCTTTTTTTTTTTTCTCAATGAGAACAGGGGGAAATGAGGGGAGAAAATGAATGGAGCACACACGGAGATGTTAAAGAATAGCACCATCCCTGCACAGCCAAATGCGTTCCTATTATTGCGATGAAGATTTATAAAGAATTGGATTAGTCTTACATAACTCTGTCTCTGTTAATTACTCTACATGGTTTCAAACAAGAGGCCATTACCGACCAATTGAATTTGAAAAATACCAGCTGACAGGAACACTGTGTGTGTCTGCATATGAAGGAGCAGGTAATCAGGATATACAGCTTAATCATTTTTGTCTTTTATCATTACACAGGGAGTGGGGACCAGATGAGTGCTGCTGCTGCTGCTGAAGAAGAAGAAGAGAAATAAAACATAGCCAGACAGGATTAGAACCTTCAGCGTCTCTGTTACCGAGTCTGAATTTTACCAGCGATCAGGATTTACTGAGCTCTCACCCGCAGAATACTGAAAATGGAGCTGTTGCTTTTTGTATTTTTTGTTGTTGTTGTTGTTTTCGCTGACATGTTCAATGCTCTCATATTCAAAAGGAACCTGTTCACACTTACACTCGCATCTGCGAACTGCGCAGTCTGATCTGTTGGCCACTGAACTCTCACAGAACCAGTTGGTGGTCGAGCTGATTGAAAAAATTAATGAAAAAAAATTTGCAATTATCTTGCAATGCTAGTCACAATTTCTGAATTTATTTTTCACTGAAATAATATTAAAAAATATGCTGATTGAATTTTGCTGGGGCTAAGAAATATGTTCCCTTATGTCTGGACGATGATTTTATAGGCCAGGGAATCTGTGTAGCACCATGATGCTTCATTTATAATGGTATGTTGTGACACAATACTTTGTCAAACAAAAATGCAGCTCCTGTGATTGTGATATTGCACTTGGCCGTATTGGAATTTCAATAATATTACAGGCCTTTGCTCAAGGGCTCCTCAGTGGAAGGGGAAAGTTGAGCTCTTTCAGTTATCCTGCCAGTTTGTGGATCAAAACTGCGACATCCCGGTCTACCTTTCAGCTACCACTGCCCCAGCTGTAATTACTTTGCTCCAACAGCTCTCATCCAGAGAGTGAATATGGTGTTCACATTAGAGAATCTGCTGTATCTATATATGTTCGTCAGAATACTAGTAATAAACATGAAGACAATCTATGCAATCTGCATTGCCTTAGTCTGCATGTTACACCAAGCAAATCACAGATTTTTGAATCAACATGCAATGCCGTGGACAATATCACAGTATCACAGGATTATATTAATAAGAAACATTTAAGTTAAGGTCGCATGTGGTTACAGTGGAATTTAAAGGACCCACAGATTCTATGCTCCACTGTATCAGATGTGTAACACATACTGTATGTTTGCTCAGTTTCAGTAGCCTAAGTCATATTACTGAATGGCCAAGTGGATTTATCCAACTGAACACTCAAGAGTTAATAGAGGGGTGGAAATTATGTGTATAAAAAGGTACTGGGGCCGACATGTCTCCTCGTTGTCCCATAAAATTGCATCCATGGCAGAAATCCAGTTAAAAGAAATGCATGTTTCAAAAGGGAGCAATGGGAGAAGCTCTGTTTTAACGCCAGAGCTTGTGTTTCACAGCACAAGCTGGTTCAAAGTGAAACAAGCAGTGGGTCCATAATCAAAAGTGAAGTTTGCTCTGTGTGGGCGCTCAGGCTCATAGTGATCTTCTTCTCTTTGGCTGACTCTCAAAGTGGAGCAGAATGAATTGTTTGTGAGTAGAATCAACTGTATGACCCAGAAAAAAAGGCGAGAGAAAGAGGGCAGAGTGAGCCAGGCCAGATAAAAGTGAAGGATGTACAAACTCTGCACTGCAGCCATGAGACCTTTGGTCTTTTACCTGCTTCCGGGACATTCAGCAAAAAAATTTACAAGGCTAATCACCATCCGCTAAGAGTCATGTTCACAGGACAAGACGGACGTGGGCGCATTCATTCCCGAACCAAACCAGCAGTGCCAACAGAAGCTCTTGGGAATTTGAAGAGGTGGCCTGGCACCAAAACTGGCAGGATCTTAGCATAATGACATTTCAGTCATCCACGCAGCTGTTACTCTTTTTATATGTTAACAGTGTCTTAGAGCTGAATCAGAAATCAGCCCCTGTCACACGGCTGAGAAAAAAAAAAGAAAAAAAAAATGAATAAAACTCCAACACTGAAAATAACCAAGAAGTGCAGGTATAAATATGTGGATTGGTACACATTTTTCACAGTGCTAGTCAGCTCCCTCCATCTGTCGTGCATGCACAGCTATAGACACATGCAAAAAATTTGTATGCATCCACAACGGCGAACACAGAGTCCTACACAACACAGAGCGTACGTACACGGATAAAGACGCACGCACAAACTGCGAAAAAGCCTCCCTAACACTGCATGCATTGCTGATTCTCACCCAGTCTGCTCTGAGGAAAGCAGCAAAACCTAGCAAATCAACTGTCAACCGAGTCCATCCACTGTTCTCCAAATTAGAACGAATGTGAGAAGAGTGTGTGAATATGTGAGGAGATTGCGCCCGCTCAGCTGTCTACCCTGAGGACCTTGGAAAGAGTATCTCCATCAGTGGGGGGACAGAAGACACAGTCAGATCCTTGTTACACGCTTACTAAAGTACTAATTAGAATATCTTTGAAGGGTAGAAAGAGACAGCGAGAGGAGCACATCGCCTGGAGTATAGGATGTTTTGGACAGGAGCCTGTAGGAAGAGCTTGCTGCTCAGTGAGATTAAGTTCAAGAGACAGAGGAGACGTGCATGTATGGATGATCTCTTCGTTCTCGTTTATTCTTTTTTAAAGCCCTTCACAACAAAAATCTCTCACGGGGTCTTAGTTTGAATCTAATGATGAATTTACTAAAGGGCACACTGATGTGACCATCAAAGATATAATATGTAACTTTTCTGCACTGAAATGTCTAAAAATCACCTGTGTCGTATATCTTCTTGAGCTGTGCACTTACATTATCCCAAATGTTACCAGCAATTTTCAAACATTTGATTTAATTCATCCTCTTTGCGCATCTTCTAGAAGCGGTCGATTTTCAAGCCACATTTTTATGATCGACTTTTTGGATCTTGGTCGTTATTAACTGGATGAATGAAGGATTTTTGTCATCAGACGTCTGGATCTTAACTTATCAGAGAAACAAGCTGAGGAAACATTAGCGGCAGCTCAGTTAGCAGCCCCTCTGTCTGCCAAAAACATCAGAGAAACAGGTTTTTAAGGTGAAACTGCTGTAATTATTATTTATTTATTTTATCGCCGGGTCCATTTGTTTTGGACAGGAGGAGACCTCTGCAGATAATTTGGCTCCTGGTAAAAACCTCCTGAACGACTCACACTGAAGGAATCCTAACCAGGAGAAGCTGACTGCAATGACAGCAATGGTGGGAAAGACAACAACTCCCACGATCCCATGCTACTTAAAAATTAAATATTGCATCTTTAATAGCAGAACAATGACATTATTATGGCTGGGTATCAAATCTCAATTAGTTTTGGTCAAGAAAACGGTCAAGTGCCAAAAGCTGGGATGGGAAGTGTGTTAATCTTGTTTACTTCTTCTTTAATCAGTTCTAGCTTTAAATAAAAAAATGTTTTCAATTTCACACAGTTTTATAAACTAGGCTGCTTGTGTTTGGAGACCACATTAGGGAAATCTGGCTTCTTTTGCTAAATGAAAAGGGACTTTGTAGAAATACCTTTTTCATTCCTCGAAGTAGCTATTAAAAAAAGATTGTTGTCAAACTCTGGTGTCGTAGCAGCATCAGCAGTGGAAATTGCCACACAGTGAGAGCCCTGAACATCATTAATAAGGACTGTTTGTGTCACAAATGCCAATTTAGTTTTTCATTGTTGCTTTAAAGTTGATCCCTTTATATACAACATTCTAGTATTGGCCAATGAACAGCTCCACTGGAGCAATGAAGAGTTAATCATGTCGCTTAAGGGCGCCTCAGCAAAAGCCTTTGAGGTAGAAAAGCCCTTGAGTTGAAGTGGAGCTGCAAAAACAAAGATTAAAACAATGTTATGTTATGTTCCGCTCAGTGAGAAAGGATGTGAACTGTAACTGTCATTATTTTAACAACATGTTACACAGAAGCTTACTTGGACTTTTTTTTTTTTTTACAGTAGGTGTCAGACAGAATGGATGTTGCTGCTTTCAGAGGAATAAGAGCACAAGGTTATGTAAGCCAACTAGGTATTCCTCCTCCCGCCGCACATGGTTTAGGTATTTCTGCTTCAAACACTGAAATAAGTAGGGCATCACTCTGTTACCTTGACTGATCCGTGATTCATTAATAGACCTGCCGCTTATGGCTTTCTCCTGCAACGATTAAAATTCATAAGCCGTCTCCGCAATCTGATTGAAGAGGCTCAGGTGATCTCAGGTAGCACTCACCGAGCAGAGCGTTCAGTGGGTCAACTCTTGTTGTTGTCACTGGATTGAAAAGCACAAACCTGAACAAATTTGTTGCCACTGCGTGCTTCATTAGCGGGATAGGTTCAAACAGATTATTAGTGCTTGAGCTTATTTTCTGTCAATTTAATGTGTTTTCATTTAACCGCTATCTTGCTCCACTATATGCAGGCTTAGCAGGTTACTGAAACAAGCGTTAAATTCAAGGCTGTTGCATAAGCTTAGCCTGGTCATGACCCATTACTAACAAGATGTGACATCTGCAGGAATTCTTGTCAGGGTCCTCTTAGGCTCTGTGGCCTTAGTACATTCATTAATGCATACAATGCCAACACAAGAATCTTGCTAGACTGAACTGACTGGGACAAGAGATTCAGGGATACAAGCGCAATTATTGGGTACATTGAAAACGTTGGGGGCAGCATATAATTAACATGAAACATGCAAGCAAGTGTTCACTTAAAATATTTCCCCTTTTTCCTCATATATACGCATTAAATCTGCTTGTGTTCATATGTCCGCTGTTGAGACAATGAGGAGTGACTGCATGGCTAACTATCAAAGTGAAGTCATGTAACGAGTTAGCGGGCCAGCTAGACTCTCTGTGGGGCTCTTAATTCACCCTGACATCCTATCAAAAGTTAACTGTGCTCAAACTTCACAGACTGCCCTCTACAAGCCCGGGGCTCGATCAACTGTGATTGGTTGGTCCTGTGTCAAGCAGGCGCAGATGTGCTCAGCTCTGAACGTTTCTCAGCTGCAGAGAGAGCGAGGGAGGGTAAAAACAACACACCAAAAAATTTTTAAAAAAGGGGCAAGAGAGACGAAGTTAAAGGGGATGAGAGAAAAAAAAAAAAAGAGAAAGTTGTAGACAGAGATAGAAAGTGAGAATAAGAAAGATAGATTAAATGAGTCAGTGAGACAGAGCTCGAAAGAAAAAGACAGAGGGAAATGACCCACTTTTACAGCACAAACACATAGGGGCTAAATATAACCGCTGCTCACTTCGGTTCGCCGTGAAGCATGTATCCTTGGCATAAAGTTGTTAACGTGCTCTGCTTCAAAGGCACACAGTAAAAGGATGACAAAAATAGATGGTCTTAATTCAGACTAACATCTATTAATATTTGATTAGGGACACAAACTTCCTCTATTTGGCCACCACACCAGGAACTATAGCAGACAAAGAGGGACAGTTTCTGATTTCGCTGGGTATCGTTAGTAAGGCAGTATGCTGTACGTATCTAATATATTTCCTGCAACCAAATAGCAACAACAGCAACTACAGACCTGAAGTTTTTCCATAACTGGAATCCATTAACTGGAATAAGCAAATACTTTTCACTGTCTATTTTTAGCTTAGATACGTTTATGGTGCAGGGTCATGATTGGACCAAAGTTTCTCAATGTCAGCCCCAATGAAAAGCAACTACAGTGTCAGCATGAAGGTACAGTACAAACACTGCTGCAAAAATGTTCGTGTTCTCCTCTGTGCAGGCGCCGAGGGGCTGATAGTACCTTATTTAGCAGCCATGATGTGACCAATCCATTGTAAAAGGAGCCATTTAAGTTTTGCTACATACCCAATGTTTGCATTGACACATTGCAAACCTTTGCTTTTACCTTAACTTTTTGTTTCTGAGTCATGCCTTTGAGCGCTCTACCTATTTCACTGATGCATTACAAGGTTCTCAGCATCTCAGCACCACAAATAATATACTCCATATACGACAATATAATGATAATAATATAATGAACAGTTTGACTGATTTTGGTGGTTTCATTTAAGTGATTCCAGACCGCTATCCTGCTGCTTTCAGACCACAGTGCTGGAAGTGGAGGAATACACTTATTAGTATCTGATTTATATCAATTATTGCACCCTGGTTCAGCCTAGTAAGTCAAGTAGGACTACTCGAAAAGTTTCCACTTGAATGGCCTTGCTTCACATCTGAACACCCTTTGATACAGCACATTTTCTGTTGGAACTAATCTCCAATTCCACCTTCAAAGACGTCACAGAATCACCTCTGCAGTGCTTCTACACCGTAATGACAGTCTTCACCTGACACTGACTCCCTCCATCTGTGCCCACTGTAACACAAACTGTCTCAGATCTGCAGCTTCAATCAGTCAGCGGAATGGAGACCAGAGAACTTCATGGTCATCAGGGACCGGGGCTGACACACTGCCAAGTTTCTGCACTCAACACAGCGGGGTGCCAAATGTTGCAGAGTATTCACAAAAAGCACAAAGGTTGACATTTGAGAGAGAGAAGAGAGGCGCACAAAAGCGTGGAAGTGCTTTGTGGTGGAAAGAGCGACGAATGACTGGAACATTCAGCAATATATACTGTATATCTCCTCCCTCGGGTTTAATTTGTCTGATGTTCATACTTCATGAAGGTCGATAAAGCTACTGTGTACAGTAGGTTTTGTTCTGCCCTGTTTGGTGACACAGACAAGAACCCACGATGTCAGCCAGGTTAATGTTGCAGTGCATTAAAAAAAATAAAAAACTCCTAAATAGAGGCCAGATGCTGCTGTGAATTTGCCAAGACAACACAAAGCTGCACTCTTCTAACCATTATGCCTTCCCTCATCTGCATATTCATCGGATCTGAATGTGGAAATCTACACTTATTCTCTCTTTCATCGCAGTGAATCTGACACAGTGTGTCAAGTGCAAAAATGGCAGACAGTGTGTCGCAGAATTCAAGTCGATTGAGCACAAGCATCCCGAGGCTACAGGTGACACTTCAACACAGTGAGGCAGAAGTCTCAGCGCAGGTGTGACATGAATAGGGAAATAACTACAATTCACAAGAAAAAAGGTGCTTTTAAATTTTAATTTCGACTTCTCCACTGGGCTGCATTCAGTATTCAGACATCTCCAGAATATAGTTGTAAATTAAATGAGAGAGGCTTACTCTTTGTTAGGTTATGGTATAGTATTAGCATTACTGTTGTTCTCTGTTGAAGCAAATGGAAAGATTTCAGAACAGGCGGTAAATATGTTTATTCGGACAACTCTTTATTCTATAGGCCTACAGTTGTCATGTCTGTTGGTTAAATACAAAGCTACAGCTGGGACACGGTTAGCGTAATGACTAGAGACAGGGAAACAGCTAGGTTGTAACAGCATGGCTCTGTCCAAAGGTAAGAAAATCCACCTAACAACAGGTTTCAGCTGCTTTGTCTGCACAAAAGGCTGAGTGCTGAGTTAAGCTCGCTAGCTGCTTGCTGTAGCTTCATATCTAACAGACAGATATGAGACTTTCAAAAAGAAAGACAGCACACGTACTCTTCCCAAATGTCAACATCCTACATCACACAAGTGTCGTCATGACGACAGAATTTTATTTATGGTTAAAAATACTTTCCGTTTCCATTCTTGATTAATCTGCAGATAATTTTCTTGATGAATAATTAATAAAATAATAATAAAAACCCATCACAAGACTAATACATATAATGTGTAAAACACAAGACTATGAAAACCAGCAAATATTCCCATTTGAGAAGCTGGAACCAGAGATTTTTGGCAATATTTGCACAAAAAGACATAAACCATTTATTCTTGCATAAACATTTTCTGTCAGTTGAGTAATTATTTAATGGGTCTTTTTTAATAGGAAAAGTACAGGCACAAACAATTAAATGAATGAAGACTGAATTCCATTTAGCTGCATCGATTGAAGCATTTGAATACAATGGAGCTTTTATTAGTTACGTCTGTGCTTTTTCTACTGACATGTTCAAAAATGTCTGCTGTGAAAAAGACTTATTGTTTCAGGTTTACAGCATTAAATTTCTTGTGCCTTTTTTTGGCCGGTTTTGATTTGGTGTCAACTTTTTTTTGGTGTTTCACTTGTGCAAGTGGAACTATAAGAGTCTATGCCCACAAATTCTGTGTGAAACCAAGAGGGAAAAAAAGGCAATGTTGCATCAAAACAAAGTGTCTGTCAGGTGTATCCGGCAGAGCACAAGGCCCAGCTGAATTACCTTCCCTCGGATGCTTTTCTCTCAAGCTGACAGTCAGACAGAGTGATGCAAGCTGCGTGAGCTGAAAGCACTCAGTCCAGAGACGGAGCCCATAGAATTGTAATGAGTAAACCCCTGGCATTTGTTAGGCAGATTCATCCAGGTGCTTGCAGGTTATCAATCGTACAAGAAAATCTCTTCAAGTCTGTTGAAGGGGGGGGGGGGTCTCATAGGTGAATGTTGACATAGTGACTAGAGGACAAGTCTGTGCCCACAACTTCTATTTTTATTTTCATTTTCTGCCCAGCTCTCATTCTAAATTCCAGGCAGCAGCACTTTAGTACGGTACATCAAAGATGGCCGTAGGTCCACCCAAGGGATGATCACACAACACTGCTCTCCTGTGACATTTACAACATCTTCTGTCATCTCAATCCCATTCCTGCTGAGTGAGGTTGAGAAGATGCTCCTTCACGGCAGCAACTCCTGATTAACTTGACAACGATGTAATCCTATTCCACCGACTGAAATAAACATGTTTATTCTACTAACTCTATTCCTGGGCTAGATCCTGGGGATGGATGTGGAATGAGTTTTCTGAATGGGTGCACAGCCAGGCAGAGCAGGGCAGGACATATCAAGGGGGCTTGATGCACAGAGGCAAGAAAGAAGGAGTGAATGAACAACCTCAGCCACGGGGGTAAACACTGCTGTGGCTGGACAGGAGCTCCAGGTCTTGGCTCTTTTCTAAGTGTGTGTGTGTGTCTACATTCGGTACATGCTTCTCTCACATGTTAGTTTGTGCCTATAGGAAACCATAGCTGTTCACAGTTACCCTAAGGTCATGGAGGCTTTTTTTCATAGCCTGCCTATAGCGATATTAAATTTGACCCTTGCTGTTCCAACGCGGTGGTTTGCATTTTGGACACAAAGCTGTTGTTGGTCTTCATCAGAGCTGGTGTTGGATAATCAAATATAATATAAATGCTGAAACACCTCTCCAAACACATCTCTGACAACGGATTAGGGGTCTGTGTCCGACCATTTCTGTAACTTTCCGAAACTGGCAATCTGACATTAACATCCACTTCACACACAGCTGTGCGGAGGCGATAAAGGATTTGAACGTCTCTCTCCCAAGTTCTCTTTTCATTCCTTACATCACATTTCACGTGTACAACCATGTGCAACGCTATGAAGAGAGAGCAGCCTGCTAGTAAATGTTTGCCATTATCCCCATATTTGGACAGTACCGTATCTCTGGGATGGCCAGCTTTTCACTCAGCCTTCAAGCGAGACCAGTCGGATCAACTATAAACACATACGGACCAGTTCTTCTCCAGCATAATGCAGCCCTCAGTCAATATGCCATGGCTTTGTCCACATCATCTGTTATGAGGCAACAGTACTTGTGACAATGATGTCTCCAGCCGTGCTGAGGTCTGGCAGCAGAGTGATCTAAATCTTCCGTCATCAGGAGCCTTTGTCACCGATGAATGGCGATCACAATGCCCAATTACTACAATCAAAAGTGATATGAATCTGTATTTTTTTTTATCTGAGATTAGCTGTGTTTTTGTGACCGCATGTGAACATCTACTGTCCCTGCACATGAATGTGTAACAGAAGCCACAGAGTTTCACCATGAGAGCCCAACACTGTCCGACATGATGATGTAACTACCCTCAACACTCTTGTGTTTCATCTCTAGCAGGTAAAAATAGTTGTGTCAAGGAAAGCCACACAATCACTGACACACATATACATCATCCTCTTCTCTTGCAAGGCCTATTCAGTTTTACAAACACAAAGAAAACCTGCTTCCACAAGAGGGAACGCTCCTTAGACAGATTATGTTGTAGAATTTGAACTAAAAGCAGCGATTATAAATTTTCACACCATTACAGACCCTGATTGAACCTCGTTCCAAAGTCTTTGCCAGCTTAAAGTATCACCAGCACAGAGTTCTGCAGAAATTTGTGCCGTTTTTTTGTTGTCTTGCACAGAGACTGAATTTGCCAAACACATAAAACTTAGTAAATGAAAATGTCTCAAAGAGCTTATTGTCTTCTCATGTGTTATAAATTATTAAATAGCTGACCTATATCCTCTCTTATAGGGGTTGGTGGAGCACTGGAACAGAAAACAGTGACACTGCAGAGTTGGGATTTCTCTCAAACGTCATATCTGTCCCATATTAAAAAGAGATATGATGCTGCAGCGAGCTTTGTCCATCCACATGGACACCTTTGCTTTTACCACAGAGAAATGAACAACAAAAACTCTTCTAATTACATCACAGGAATTTTTTAGCTAACCCTGGCAAACTTAGAAATGGAGATCAGTGTCCTCCGTCCAGCTGGAACTTTGTCTCCGGTCAGGAAGTATCATCTTAGAGGGAAGAGGATAGAAATGCAAAAATGAAGGGATGATTCTTGACATTCTTTTTTCATGCTTTACTTACATGCTGCTTTAGTACATATATATTAGTAGCAAAATGTATTTGACGTATTAAAAGTAATTGCACTCACTCTGCAGAAAAGTGTCCCCTGTGAGCGACATATTATCAAAATGTACATTATTAGATTGTTAACACTCAAGCATCACCGTGTGAGCACTATGACACCGTAGCTGGTGGAGATGGAGCTCCTGTCCTGTCAGGTGATGTCGCCCAGTTGCTCCTAACCTCGGGGTCAGGCCCCCTCACATAGGGGCGCAAGCTTAATCCGGGAGGTCGTGAGATGATTAATGGGGAAAGAAGGATATATCTTCTTATCTGAAATGTGACAGAGGGCCCTGACTAGACAGTGCATTTTTGTAAGGTGCCAGTGTAGTTTACTGTATAAGCTTGTAACTGTATGTTTTCTTTTTTTTTTTTAAATGTAATATCTAAATCTGACAAGCAACAATAGCTGTCAAAGAAAAGGACAGGACAGAAGAGTAAATAATATAATATTTCCCTCTGAAGTTAAGTATAAAGTAGCAGAAAAGGCAAAGGACTATCATCACTGTCTTAAAGGAGAAAGTATGTCAAAGTATTGTATTTAAGCCACGCTGCAGTATAGGGCTGCGAAGGATGTTTTGGCTGCTCTTGCAAAATCTGACCTTGTGTGTTTAGAGGTGCAGCTTTTCTTTTTCTTTTTTTTTTTTTGAAGTTTTTTTTTTTTTTCACTAATTCTGGCAAACGTATTAGTTATTGCAGCTTCATTGGATAGGGACGTGACTCATAATTCATCTCTCTCAGTGACACAAGTCGGTGAATCACGGCCGACTGCACCGAGTTGCCCCACAGATGCTTGAACTGCTTGAAAAGTCTCAAATTGTATCGACGCTGCGTTTCACACTCTGCATTTGCATTTATGCAGCAGTGACAAAAAGAAACAAAAAAAGTGTCCTGCTTTCAGAGATTGTGTTTTACCTGTAAGAGGGTGTAAGTGCATTACACTATCTCTGGCATCCTATAGTAACAGTTGTGAGAGGTGATAACTCTGTAAGCTCTAAATGCGAGTCTATGTGAAAGGGTTAGATGACATTGATAAAGTGGTAGCATAAGTTTGAAATTTCATGGTTATAGAGAGGATAAAGTATGTTTCTACCTGACAATTTTATTTAAAAAGAAGAGATACTGTATAAAAATCGAGAAAGTGAGGAAGAGATGGATGAAACTGGATAACGGATAAAGTATTCAGCTCTGGAACAAAGTGTGCATCTGCAGGCAGCTTCGCTTTGAAAGATGTATCTCAAGAGATGCATGAATGAAACTATACGAGGGGATATGCTGGAGGGGTTGGCAGTGTTATAGATGCTGCTGTGCTCACTGCAAATCATTGAAGACATATTTCAAGCTTTGAAACATGTGGCAATTTCTTTACACCTGTAGGTCAGCTGTCAGCATCATAAAGACACTACAACATCAGAGCGAGAAAGGTGCAATTTGCGAGACATTTCTTGATATGCCGAGCAGCTGTTGCTTGGGAGGTTCTCCACAAGTTAAATATTTACTTGATGAGTTAGCCTGATGAGAGAAAAAGGACTGCTGTGATCAAAGATTTCCAACCCCAGCGTATCAACAGTTCACTAGAATCAGCAAAACATATCAGGAGAAGGGGTCCCTGGAAAAAAAAAAAAAAAAATGTTTGCAGCTTCACATGTGTCTATTTTGGGTCCTCAATATGGGAAAATATGAGAAGCATGCTGCAGAAGAACAATAACGCTCTGCATGCAGATCTTCTAGCTGTTTAATCTTTGCTATTAAATGTAGGCACACTAAATAAATATTTGACTGGTAAACACAACACCCCACACACACACACACACACACACACACACATACACAAGCCCACTTCTATGAATCTCAAAGGAGGAACAGGAGAGACAGGTTCGGGTCAAGCGGACACTGGTGTTTGCATAAAATGAGCTGTATAATGGCTGTCAGAGATGAATAACCTGATCTAGGGTAGGAATGTAGGAGTGCCACAGTCTCACACCAATCACACCTGCATGGGCAAACAGCACAGGAAAAAAAAAACCGTCTTGAAAAATCCTTTGAGGGAGACAGCTAGTCCCACATGTATGCATGTGACACCCCCTCCACGTCCTCCCCCTTTTTCCCTCCCTCCAACATACCTCTCATTGGATTCTGGATCCACAAGATGCCCCCGATAAGGTGAGGAGATTGGCCGAGCATCCCGTGTCACCGGCTTGTCCCTTGTCACTTTTCCTCGCCTCTAATGTCCGGAGCGAGCACCTTAACTAACTGTTTAGCTGCCAATCACGGGGAGGAGCGGGTGACTTCTTCCCCGGTCCACATGTCACTCCACCTGCTGCCAGATGAGCAATCTCAAACCAGACCGGTCTTGTGGAACAGGATGAGCGCACACTCGGCGCTCTGTTGCATCACAACACAGAACAGAATCCAGAAGACAATAACAATTTCTCTGAGGATTAGTCCCTGATATGAATCTCAGCGCTGCGCGGCTCCTGTATCACCCCCCACCGACCCACCCACCCAGAGGACACACAGTACCCGGCACAGCGGAGATGGTTATGCAAAGAGAGAGAAAAAAAAGAAAAAAAAAAGAAGAACTGGACGCTCCTCGGTCGCAGACCTGTTAACCAGTGCTGTCTCCAATCGCAGAGCTCACGACCAGGCGCGCGCACACAGTAACAACATAGACACAGAAAGAGGCTGCGCGTTAACACGAGTCTTTATGGTTTGTGACCATGAACCAGCGCAGTGAATACCAGCGGTTTATCATTTCACATGTACAGTGGGGTTAGGAACGAAGAGATGACCAGGACAGTGCACGTAATGCAGAGAGGCTGCAACATCACCCAGTCACAGGCTCGCACAGTTGACCCGACTGTGTCTGGGTTGAGTCAGTTCTCACCACACAGCTCACAGCTCCAGTCATCATGGTAACTGAAACTAGTGGCTATCTTTTATCTTTCTGCTAAAGCGAAAATAAAACAACACGGAAACGCCACCGTGGACAGCGCAGGGTGACGCGCCTTACCTTCAACAGCCATTGTGCTGCTCCACAGATTTGGGCATCACTCGCAAGGGAGCAGGCGAAATGTAAAACTCAACGCTCTCTCATTGTACCTTGTTTGGCGTGTTATCATCACTTTGCTGCGGGCAAGCCGGAGCGCACAGCTGCT
>NW_019525439.1:2130913-2131576 GCF_002814215.2 Seriola lalandi dorsalis | reverse complement strand
TCAGATGTAAGCTGTAACTGACAGTAAGACTCAGGTTATTCTAGAAAAGAACTAGTTTGTACGACGTGTTGTTGAACCACGTCTGAAATCAAAGAGTTTCTGTCTGTTGTGAACGTCCTCACTGGAAGGTGGAGGTAAAACTCTGTCCGTCATAGAGAGGGGGGAGACGTGATGTGGTTTAAACATGGAGATAACTTCTCCATGTTCACACAGTCTCTCCTGGAAGACATTCATAGAGTTGACCTCAGTTGTTCACATGAAAAGTGACAAAAACAGTTTGTGTGAAGAGAGAAGTTCAAACCCCGCCCACTTCCTCACCTGCACTCAGCTGACCAATCACTGCCTTGCTTCAGGGCACGTCAGCAGTGTTCAGTGAGGGAGGGAGAGCTATATGGAGGGTTGGTGAGAGCTGTTGGGACTAAACCAAACTGACTGAAGCCAAACACTGAGCTGAAAGCTACAAGCTGCTGCAGACTGAGCTGTTGATTCTCAGTGGGATCAGCAGGACTAGTAAACCTTTACCGCTACAGGGAGTCGTCTGATTGGCTGTCACATCCACACATGACTTCATGGACCTTTAGCTTGTGTCCGTCTCTGTGTGGACAGACATAATGTGAGCTCATTCTTCATGATTCCTCCACAGAGTGGACCAGGAGAGCTCAG
>NW_019525439.1:2114204-2130863 GCF_002814215.2 Seriola lalandi dorsalis | reverse complement strand
CTCCACGCTCTCCCTGTTTGTGCGTGGTGCATTTACGTGCTGAAATCACTATAATAAAGCCCACAAATATTCTCATAGGTAGGGTAATGCACGGCATGAGCACATTCAATTAGGCTACAGTTAAACTCAAAAATGCTGCAGATTAAATACATAGCCTGCAGCAACAAGTAGGAAGCAAAGGTACGCTGTATTTTCTTTTGTATTACAAGGCAATGCAACAAAACCACACACAGATACACACACCCACAGTTAATAACCCTGAGCCTGAGAGAATAGAAAAGTTTTCAGTTCACTTTTGCACATGGACACAATTGTGATAGATCTGGTCATCAACTAGTTTCTTCCCTACAAGTGGTCCAAGGTAAACAAAAGCACCCTCATTAGGTTATATTTAGTTATATTTGTTTTCAGGTTGTCCATCCATCCCATTCTTGAGAACACGATATCTCAGTAAAGCCTTGAGAGAACTTATCCAAATTTAGCAAAAAATTCACTTGGACTCAAGGATGAATTGATTAGATTTTGGTGGTCAAAGGTTAAGGTCATGATGACCTCATAAAACATGGTCTTGGCCTTGAGAACACAATATCTCTGGAAATCTTAAAGCGAATCCCTTCACATTTGGCAAAAAATTTCCCCTGGGACTCAAGGATGAACTGATTAGATTTTGGTGGTCAAAGGTCAAAGTCAGTGTGACCGCTCAAAACACTTTTTAGCCATAACTGAAGACTTCACACAGCAATTATGACAAAATTTCACACAAGCGGTTCATATTTTATATGAGTCTGGATAAATAGGGATATAACCTGAAACTAGTCTGAGTGGCGGAGGAATACAACCGCAAGCCTTTAAGTTAGGCTAGGCTAACTGTCTCACGGCTCCAGCTTCCTCCTCGCAACTAATGCTTTGCAACAAAGCAAATAAGTGTATTTCCCAGAAAACTCAGTGTACTTAAAATGCATACAGGAACCAGGAACTACTTGCAGACAGTGGTGTTCACCAGGAACATAAAACAGGTCATCATGCAGTTTGCTGAATGGAACAGGTCCAAACTAACTATAAGCATTTTCACCAGATCAGGATCATAATCTGGGCACAGTTACAAAACCACCATCAGGTGACCTCAGGAAAACTGACTAGATAATAGCTAGAGGTAATCTGCCAATAATCCTATAAATCAATGTCTATACCATGTACATAGCATATAGGCAGTGAGTTTAAGGTTTTGTTTATTCTTCTATCCTGTTTTGCTGAGGCCGAGCGCAATGAGGCTACGGCTAAGTGTTATGTAACATAATCATCACTTTGTGCGTCTGAATTATCCTCTACATCCATAGATTCAGCTTCGTGGATGTTCTTTTCGCACTCAGCTGGCAAAGGCAGTAAAACAGTAGCTTATTTTTACAGTGACGGTGTCTAAGTGTGCACACCGTAATTATCTATGACGTGACAGCTACAGTAAATCCTTGTAAATCCTCTTCGGTGCACAAATGAAATAGAACAATTTCAACATGACACACCCTGCTGTCCAAAGAAAGGAGAAGAGCAGTAGATTGTGCAGTGTGTTATTACTTATTCAATGTGTTAATGGAGCGTGCAACATTTCTTCTTTATTGTGTGATATCTGTCTTTGAATAATGTTGGAGACTGAGGGTAGAGACAGTATGAGACATAAATAAAATCCACCAACTGAGGTCATGTAGTCATTAAAGTGAGTAAGTTTAAGTGAAAGTGTAAGGCTGTGGTATCTCCACAGTGAGACCAGTGTTACAGGTATTGCAAGTAGGAAGCAGATAAACAAAACCAATTGTTATGCTCGACCCACTGTCTGTCCATCTGTTACAGTCTGCCTCATTCTTGTGTTGTCACTAATATTTATGTAACAGTACGAGGAAGTCTGTCCGTCTTTTTCAGCCTATTTTTTGTGTATGGAGCGAACCGTAACACGCACCAGCTCACACACAGGTGCGGCTGCCGGTACGTTGGAGTGTTTTTCTAACTTCTTCCTGAATTCCTCTTTTGTTTTAAAGTATGTTCAGCATGTTTGAGTTTTCCGTGTAAGTTACAGTTAATGTGAATATGTAAGTTGGTGCATGCGTGGTTGAGCTTCGTCTTCCTGCCTGTCATAATGGATGAAGAAGGAAATTGGGTGACTCGTGAGTTCTTAGATTGGTATGCAAAAAATAATAATTAAAAACAAAGGACAGAAACTGAAAAGAAATTGCAACAAGAACATTTCTTGTGAAAAAGTGTAATCATAGCGCCTACTGTGTCGAGGAGGGCAGTGAAACACACTCACATCTCTGCAATTAATGATCTTCTTTGGCTATTTTAAAACCTTATTGAGCAATTTGTCCAACACAACAATGTGGAACTCCAGGAAATTGGCATGAACATAATTATCAAATGCCAACATGGAGGGCTCATTCAGGAAAGACTTAAGACAAGCCTGACAAATAAATGACGACTATAATAATGGAGTCCCAGATGATAGCTACATTTAGTGCAACGATGGAAAGGAGAAAACGTTTTACTTTCTTCAGGCAATGACCTCTGTGACCTCAGATTGTCACACTGACAGCTCCCTACACTAAAATCAAAGCATTACTCTTACAACTTGACATATTGATCAGAATAATCATAATCAAATCTTTTTTTTAAAGAGTTTTTATTGGCAGCCTTCTTGGCAAAAACTAAATAATAGAACCTCACCATTACGGTCTAAGTTAGGGTTAGAGTTAGGGCCGTGACACAGTTAGTTTAGCTTGTCATACAGAATGGACGCAGTGGGAAATTCCTAGTGTCGCTCTGTTCAAAGGAAATAAGTCAGCACACCATCAACCATGCCAAGAAATACTAACCACAGATATTCAACACCTGCAAATAACTCCCCATGAAATCAAAACTTGTTTTTGTTTCCCCGTGCCTCAAGTCTTATTGCAAAGCCAAACTAATCTTGAAGCCAGCTTCCTATTTAATGGACAGGTATGAAGGTGGTATTAATTTTCTCATTTAACCCATGGCAAAAAAGAAAAAAAAAAAAAAAAAAGCAGTATTTCCCAAAATGTCACACTATTGCATTAATGCCTGGAGAATGCCTGGTGACGCCTCTCAGAAATACCAGCAGTAATTATAGTTTGTGTTTCCTGGTTGAATCCAAGAAGATGTTTACAAAATAAAAAACAAATGCACAATGATGATGTTTTGATTTTTTATTTTTATTCAACATATCTTATATATATTAAATATGTAAAAGTGAATAATGTGCACAAATGTAAAGATAAAATACACATGTGGAGGTATTTTATTTTCTTGGTTGTTCTTTTAAAAGACACAAAATAAATCATGAAAGCAAGAATAAGGTCAGCTGATGTAGGCTACAACAACAGAATGCACTCTGGTACTTTGTGGTTGCTGAAATGTGTGTTTTAAATAAATCCTCTCAACCTATACAGACTGCGATTTCTGTGTTTATCAGTATCTATACGCATAATAACTGGGTCACAGGAAGATAAGTAAAAAATACTTCTGGAAAATTACCCTGTAGTAACTTTTTTAGATGTAAGTGTTTTAGAAATCTGAGAAAGAGGGATATTCAAAGTTCAAAGCCCACAGAACGTTTTGCTAACACACAATAAATCAACAAGAGACGATAGACATTTAATTTTACTTTATTTAATGATTTATATGTCTGTCACAATGGAAATGTTAATAACAGTTAATTACAGTTTACTGACCTGATAAGGACATAAGTTAATGAAATATTACTCCACTAAAAACACTAAAATGACAATTCACAAACAGAAGTAGTAGAAAAAAAAATGTTATATTAGAAATGACTAATTATGTGTTTGGAAGGACAATAACTTCATTCTTTAATTAATGGCCAAATGTTGGCGACTAACTCCTAACTCCTGCTCTCCTCCTCAGTGTCCAGCAGTGCCGTTTACAGCTGGATCTACGACACCCCAGTGAGCTCCGATGGAGGTGATGGCTCCATGGACCCGGCCGCTGATGAAGCGCAGCTCAGCTTGGCTGTGGGTGGGGTACATGTTGAAGGAGTGGCCTGAAGGCTGGCCTGCACGCAGCGTGCGACCCCTGTTAGTGGTGAACACCACTGACTGCAGGTAGTGAGCGTATTTTCCAGAAATCTGGATGATGGCTTCGTCGTCATACAACTCCATCACCAGAGGATTGCCAAACTGGTAGCCAACAAAAGAAGACCAGATGAAGCCGTAGCGGAACTGGAAGCTGAAGAAGCAAAAATAGACAAATGTATCACAATGGAGAAGTAATGTATCCATACTACTTTAATTCATATGGCCCTTGTTAACAAAAAAACTGCAGGTGAACTTTACAGCATATCAGTATATCATCGACATACATATTGTTGATTTCGGCCTCTTAATGAGATTTATTGACAATAAGGAAATATAGAATAACACCAGCCTTGTCCTTTCGCATATCATTTACCCTACAACAAAAAATACTATACATTTACTTTATTACTTTATTTGTTATCATTATCCAGAAACTGCAAAACCAGATGAAAAATATTTAATATTCACCCATAGATGTAGTTGTTGTATGCCTCCCAAACTCGGACAGCCGTGATACGGCCCTCTCCAGTCAGACTGTAAGAGGTGCCACTCCCTGACCCCACGGCTGGGGAGAAGGAGTAGTACTGAGGTTGGACTGCAAAGACAAAGAGATGCAAACATTAACTGACAGAAAATTCTCTTTTATTTCATTTTATTTGATCTTATGTTTAATTTTGTTTGTCTGGTACAAATATGTATAAATCAAATTTAATTACAGTAAATTATTATGTGTAGTGTTTGCTCAGTAAAGTGTTTTCAAACATATCTGATTATCTGCAAAATACTACGTGCCTTAAACTGAACTGTTAAACAAGCATAAGCTATTTTTTATGAGCATATTACATGTCAACAGACTATTAAACTGTGATTAATGTGATAAATGAAACTTACCATCAGCTAACACACAAGCTGTGAGCAGAGCGAAGAGGACAACGTGGTACATTCTGTCAAACAAATTGATAATGAGGCAGAATTATTGAACCAGGAATGATTTTTACCCAGCAATTATTGAGTTTATATTGAACACAGGGTGGATCTGAATTTTTACCTGTTTAATTTATTCCTTGCAAGATGATCAAGAGATACCTGGTGACGATGAAATGAAAAAAATCAGAATGTAATACATTCACAGTTTGAAGTCTGAGGATCAAAATAAACACATACTTACAGATCAGGTTTCTAAATGTGCCGTAATGTTGTCTGGGCTTCAACATCTGTGTGTGCAGCTTCACCTCCTCTCAGCGTTCTGTGTCTACCTGTGCAGAAACCATTGCTTTTATATCAGTTTCTGAGGCATTCCTGAGCACATGCTTAATTGTCTGCACTGCAAGCAGACACAGATCTACTTCCTGGTTGACATGGATTCAAAGAAATACATGAATAAACATTGTGCTTCCCTCTTATCTGACTGTAAACTTCAAAGTGTGTTTGAGTGATCGGAAAAAATGTGGCATGATCAGTTGATCGTGACGAGGTGATGGAGGAAATGCAAGCTTGGGGCAACTGAAGTTTTGAAGCAATACATTTTTCACATCTTTTCTGCTAAATGTCTCCATACTAACAGCCACAACTCAAGTAAGAAGCATAAACCTCATACATGGCTGCAACCAGATAAGTCCAGGGCAGAACTTGTTTCCCTGTCCGACCATGTGACTCATCCATTCTGCATGTGGACACTTGGGGTATTCAATCATACACAACAAACGGTAATAATAATAATTTAACATGCCAGAATTAAATCCCCCCTTCAGTACAATGGATAACGCCACTTGGCCAGGTGGCACGCATTATTTATCAACTTCAATTTAATAGAAAATAATCTGAAAAGCAACAGCACGGACAAGCTTGTCAGACAAGCACGAGAACTGACAATGAAAGTCCATTTCTGATTTTATTGTTGGCATATAAACTGTTCCATCGTCGGACTGGCCATCGGGGGCACCGTGAGAATCAAAACAAGACATTATACTGAAGTACTGGTATGACCAATTATAGATATCAAACAGAGGGAATTAGAAGTAAAGGCTTGTCTCTAATAAAAGCCTGCCTTAAGGCCTGTTACCTTCTGTACTTTTTGGCTGTTTCAGCCAAAAATGGAAGGTAACAGCAACAAAAAACATCCCTGAACAATAACTGTTTGACACAAAACACCATCACCTGACATTTAATGGTTGTGTTCCTGCAGTGCAGCCTGTGCTTTAAGAGAGTGTTACATTCTTTGTATGACAGCTAGCTAAATATAATGTTGCTACTGTGTAAACCGAAGCCTATAGACTTTTAGTCAAATTACGACAGTTTCAAGAGGCCAGGACATCCACCTATTATTTCGTCTCCACTGAAGAAAATACATTCATATAGAAAGTGAATGTCTCCCAACTACTTTAATTAAATTCACTTTTTAAAGAAGTTTTAGCTCCAGTTCAGAGACCACAGATCTTCAACAAAAACAGGGAGCAAAATGTCACCTTCAGCTTTTTATTACTGTATAAAGATACATTACTATCTTGTACATTATTCCTTTATTTAATAGTTTGTATGTTTCATACAATGCACTGGCCTGATAAAGACATAAGATAAAGACACATTATAAATTAAAATGACAATTTTCCAACAGAAGAACAAAGAAAAAACACAAGGCAATATCAGGAATGATTAACTATGTGTATGGTTGTACATTATCATTTCAGAGACTTATGTATGAAAATACTACTACAGAGTATACACTGTTGTACATTTGATTAAATTAGATTTTTATGTTTAGAAATTTTGAAAGCTTTGCTCTCTCATTAATGGCCAAATGTTGGCAACAAACTCCTATTTGTTCTCCTCCTCAGTGTCCAGCAGTGCTGTTCACAGCTGGAGCTACAATGGCCCAGTGTGCTCCGATGGAGGTGATGGCTCCATGGACCCGGCCACTGATGAAGCGCAGCTCGGCTTGGCTGTGGGTGGGGTACATGTTGAAGGAGTGGCCTGAGGGCTGGCCTGCACTCAGCGTGCGACCCCTGTTAGTGGTGAACACCACTGACTGCAGGTAGTGAGCGTATTTTCCAGAAACCTGGATGATGGCCTCGCCTTCAAACAGCTCCATCTCTTGGGGCTGGCCGTATTTGTAGCCAACAACAGGAGACCACAAGAAGCCGTAGCGGAATTGGAACCTGATGAATGAAGGGGAAAATAGACAAATTCAATGTAAGAGGGCATTTCCGATAATTGCTGCTCATAATGTTGCATTAAGAAAAAAACAGTAGATGCATTTACAGATCATCATCGAGTGAAGCAAGTCACTGTATTAAATATAAGTATTTGATATTCACCCTCTTATGTAGTTAGAGTAGGATTCCCAAACTCTTACAGCTGTGATTCCTCCCTCTCCAGTGATAGTGTACGGGTTGCCGCGTCCTGAGCCCACTGGTGTGGAGAAGGAATAGTACTGAGCCTGGGCTGGAAGAGGAAGAGATACAAATATATCATGAATCAGTTAACACGAGTAAAACTTTTAAACAGCAGTGTCATAAAAAAAAAATTTAAAAAAAGCAGGAGCAAGGATATACTTTATTTTTAAATGAAATCTTCTAAGCATACTTACAAGATACATACATTGATTGTATGAGCATGCCTAAAAGGAACAATGTTTAAGGTTGCAAACACTCCTCTGCTATCCTACTCTATATTTATGCCCCAATAAACTTTATAAACAAAAGAATAACACATTGTAAAATACTATGGATTTTGGTCGACCCATTCCTAATATTCATACTGGTTCTACATGTTCATTCTCATAATTACAAATATCTGATAAATATTACAAATACTGCACAGGGCAAGTTGCCTTAGAATTATACTATTTCCAAATCATGTTTACTGATGCAGTATCTCTGTTGCTTGTTGAATTTTAACACCCAAATGACTGATAAGAAATAAACATGAATAAATGGATACTTACCGTCAGTTAAAGCAGAGGCTACAAGAAGAGCAAAGATGGCAACAAAGAACATTCTGTGAAAAAAAGATAAGATTATTTAACTCTGCATCTCATTTGTGAGCGATTATTGTCTACTGTTGGAAGGATAAAAACAATGACTTCTCACCTGTCTGATTTGTAGTTTCCTCTGTGATAAGAATAAACCTTAAGCAAACCAGACAGAAAATGTAAGCATGTTAATAATCAGGGTTTTGTTTGTTCTAAATTCAGCATTTCAGAATAACAGTTTCTAACTTTGTCTACTTTTGGTTGCCTATATCATTATCTTGGAAAAGAGATGACTTAGGTTCAACAACTGGTAAAATCAATGGAAATCAAAAAGTAATACTCACAGTTCAAGTGTGCATTAGAGTGAAGCTAAAGCATCAATGTGTAGCAAAACACTCTGGTAGTACTGTACTTATAGTACGAGTAACCGGAAAAAAAAAAAACTTTAACGGTCCTTCCTATAAGCGGATGCAATAACTGCCGGGTAATCAGACAGAAAGATGTGGGTGTGTTTTTGGTCTTTTATTATTGATGGTATGGCAGGAATTTTTTTCTGCGTCAACATGTCAACAGTCTTCTGATGCTAGCAGTGATGTTTACAGCTGGATATACAACACCCCAGTGAACAATCAGCAGTATGTTTATGTCATCCTACTTTTACTGAAATATATATAATAAATTTTACTGTACTGTGTGTAAGCTTTGTGAGTATGTATGTTTGTGTGTATGATAAACCTGTGTAGATAACTAACATGTGAAACTGACAAATAACATGTTCCTTCACAAATAAGAAACTGAATACCCCAAGTTTTGCTTTAGCTAGCACCAAGCTACTTTAGCCTTGATGGGACTTGTCTTAACCTCTCTCCTTAAGAAAACTGGAAACATGCAGACTATTCAGTTTGGTATGGATGTTCAGTCAATGGGAGGGTCATACTGAAGCGTTCCATTGATCAGATTCGATTCCTGCAAAACATCTGTCTACAAGGAAACAAATGCATCATCACTTGTCGTAGACTGATTCATGTGCTCAGCATTCTTGCAGGAAGTGACAGCCTTTTTACTTTTCATGTCATGACCTTTATTTATAACATTACGTGTGACTGGCGCTACCACCTCATGAGAAATTTAATCTGCACATACCTCATCTCTTTTTACTTCACGGATCAATGTTTCTGTAAAGAAACGTCCTGGAAACCAGTTCTTGAGGCTGGAATTCATCAAAACTCTCTAACCATCTATCTGTAATAATAAAATAAACATACAGTAACTACACTATCATGTGATACGATTTTCCATGACCATTGACAATGTTGGGTTGTGTTGTTGTTGAGTATTATTAAATTCAGATTCCTCCATCAATCACTAACTCACTCACACACACACACACACACACACACACACACACACACACACACACACACACTGTGTAGGTTGACATACAATGTTTTTCAGCAACAGCGTCCAAAAATAGCATCGTCCCCTCTAGGCTCTTTGCTAATGCTAGCAAGCCGACTTTTGAAAAAAGTGGAGGTAGATGTATATCTGTTTTTCTGAATTTCAGTCTCTCTGATATCATTTTCTTTCTTTCATCTCTCTCTTTGCTGCTCCACTGCTCCAACCTTTGTTTTCCATGATGTTTTAAGAAGCACAGTTTCTCACCCAGCTGGTCAGCTAAATTCTTATTTGCAAATAAAGTAACTCTGTATTCATTTGTTTGTATTTCAACAAAAACACTCAGAATTGATCAAATCTGATTGAAAGAAAAAAAAATGTCAAGATGAGGCACAGTTGTTGGGGGTTTGGAGGCCTTCTAAAGGTCAGAGGCCCCTAGGCACCGGCCCAATATCGGCCTGGTAGATAATCCACGCTTGGCCCGCTTATCCAGGAACACATAAAGCTTTTTTAAATTGATGAGTTTTCTTTTTGTTTTATAAAGAAAATAAAGTCCATTTACTGGCCCTGTGTGTTTCTTTACGGGCCCTCTCTGTATGCCTGTCATTCATGGTGCACATATGAGCATGGTATAAAAAAATTAAGGGAACACTTAATCATCACAGTATAACACCAAGTCAGTTAAACATCCGGGATATCAATCTGTCCATTTACGAAGCACAAGTGATTGTGAATCAATTTTACCTGCTTTGGTTCAAATAAAAGTGACAACAGGTGCAATGCAGAGGCAAAAGCAAGACAACCGCTAAAAAGGAAATGGTTTTGCATGTGGTGGCGACAGACATTTGCTCTCTCCTTCTCCTTCCTGACTGATTTTTCTCTTGTTTTGTGTTTGGATAGTGTCCTTGTCACTACTGGTAGCATGAGGCGGTACCTGCAGCCCAATCAGGTTGGATATGTAGTCAAGCTCCTCAAAGATGGCACATCCATACGTGCAGTCGCAACAAGGTTTCCTGTGTCTCCCAGCACAGTCTCAAGAGCATGGAGGAGACAACAGGATACCGGCCGTTACATGAGGAGAGCTGGACAGGGCCGTAGAAGGGCATCGACCCAGCAGCAGGACCGGTACCTGCTCCTTTGTACGAGGAGGAATAGAAGGAGCACTGCCAGAGCCCTACAAAATGACCCCCAGCAGGCTACTGGTGTGCATATTTCTGACCAAACTGTCAGAAACAGGCTCCATGAGGGTGGCATGAAGGCCCGACGTCCTCTAGTGGGACCTGTGCTCGCAGCCCAGCACTGTGCAGGTCAAGAACACCAGAATTGGCAGGTCTGTCATTGGCAACCTGTTCTCTTTACAGATGAGAGCAGGTTCACACTGAGCGCGTGACAGGCGTGAAGGAGTCTGGAGACGCCGTGGTGAGCGTTATCCTGCCTGTAACATCATCCAGCATGACCGGTTTAGCGGTGGGTCAGTGATTGTCTGGGGAGGCATATCCTTGGAGGGTCCAAGGATATCCATGTCATAGCCAACAGTACCCTGACTGCTGTTAGGTACCAGGACGAAATCCTCAGAGCGATTCTCAAGCCAGAGTGTGTAGGCAGTTCCTGGATGATGAAGGCATTGATGCCATAGACTGTCCAGGAGCTCACTGATCCTCTGATCCAGGTCTGGGAGGAAATTCCCCAGGACGCCATCCGCCGATTCATCAAGAGCATGCCCAGACATTTTCGGGAGTGCATACAGGCACGCAGGGGCCATACACACTACTGAGTCACATTATGAGTTGCCATGATGAAATTCACACAAGTTGGATCAGCCTGTGATTTAAATTTTCTACTTTGATTTTCAGTGTGATGGTGAATCCAGCCCTCAATGGGTTGATGATTTTGGTTTCACTCAAAGATCTGATGTGTGATTTACGTGTTCCCTTAATTTGTTTGAGCAATGTATATATATATATATATATATATATATATATATTCCTGTTCTGTAACTGCTGGATGCGTAAATAAGCAACTGTTTGCTATATGTGAATGTCGTGATCACAGCTAGTTTTCACTATAGCCTATGATTAGACTCTTTAATGCAAGTTAATTAATGCTAGTGAATACCTAAAAAGTACAGTATGCCTTAATATGACATGCCTTTTACTGAAACGGTTTCAAAATAGAAAACAAATATCATCTTCAATTTGTCTCCAGTTTAATACTAACAGTAACTCCCAACATTAGGGGTGTTCTGTATGTATGATTTTACAAACCCCGATACATTCCTCAAAAATTCAATAACTGACAGAGAAAAGGCAAGTTTTTCCTTATCCAAAGACAGTCACAATCATCCTTTACATTAATTATAAGAACCTCAGTATAACAGGCCATGAGATGTAAAAGTGCTGTGGTCTGCTCTGTTCCCCTGCATTGTGCCTGGTACAGTGTAATGAATGCTGAGCTGCAGGAATTCAGGCAATGAAACCCAATGCCTGTTTGAATTACTGTGCTACAGTATACTGCAAAGCTGCTTGTTATGTGTTATATTAACACATCCTTAAATATCTCATTAACATAAGCCATAAAGAAAGTGCAAAAGAGGCATGTATGAATGGAAGCATAAGAAGCCAAAAGCTAGGATGTTATCTCTCTGGAGCTTCCAGAGCTTGTGAATTAGAACTTCAAAGTCTTTGGAGATTTCCCAAAATATGTGCATGACAGCTACAACTCACACATCCACAACACTGACAGGAAGAGTTTTCAAGTATCTACAAAAATAGCAGTAAAAAATTCTTTGCATAATCCACATCAACTTATCCACTAAACTTTGTAGTCTCTGTATCCCCATGTTATTGTTCTGCAAGTGTCCGCTGAACAGATCCAGGCCAAATTGTATTTTTAATCCTCCTCTTAGCTGTCTGATAATGCCTGAGGTTATTTCACAAGTTCCACTGTGCCAGCCAATTAAGTGTTAAGAGGATTTCCAGTACAACATTGACCCAGGTGTTAATATCACACCAGCAGAGTAATGATCACTCCATCATCCTGGCCCTGCCACAGCATCTCCCCTTCGAACGCAACCTTCCCATGTTTCCTGGCTCTCATCAGAATCCCCACCACCTTATCAGAGATCCGGACGTATCTGTCAAACAGCTGTCCGAACGTGATGCGGGTCTTTCCGTCTGGGTCCGGATCAGCCATAGTCCTGATCACGTAACACATGTCAGCGATCTCACGGTGGATGTGTTGCTCGGCACGTTTGGCTCTCTCCGCTGTTTTAGTACCTTCCTTGGGGCGTCCGTAACCTTCCTGACCCTTCTGGAGGCGGAGAGACATGGAGTAATCATAGTCAAAGTATTCACTGAAGGGGTTTAGTCTCTGGTTGACGGTGTGCTCTGATGCCCAGTTCTGCCAGCGACTTTTGAGATTTCCCACAGCACTGTATTTCTTGGAGAGAGCATTGATCTTGTTGGCATCTTCAGCTTCCTTTTTGTACCTGGAAGGGATGTCGGATTACTTTACAAATAAATATAAATGTACAATACACTCAATCTCTTGAGCCTACAGGGAGTAAGGGAAGTTCCAACAGTTGCAATATGCAACAGTAAGCGAGTTTTGCACCAAAAATGGAGAGGAACCAGCTGGTACCGGTTGTCATTGTAATGTCAGAAAGACATTGGACTCTAACGACTCATTAGATGTTTGGAAGATGTTGGATTTTGGTTACTTAACAATACAACTTAAAACCAAGAAAATATCAATGTCAGCTGTCATCAGTGTTCTGTGTCAAGTTGATGTTAATATTAGATGTTGTCCTGACATCGAACTTTGTGCCTATTTGTGGCTGTGTAACATATTGCAAAGGGCTCTGTGCTCAGCGCTTTGGCGATCATGTTAATGCCATTTAGTGTTTCAGTGTGGGACTTAGTGACAGCTGATAGACGTGCTGAAAACGCATCATGTCATTATGCATTATGTTTCAAAGAAAATAAAATCAGATGTGCAGAGTTTATTTTTATGATCCTTTGTGGCTGATAAATAGTACTTTACTCTCTAGTATTAGTATTTTCCAGGTGTTGAGGAGAAGGCAAACAGCAGGAATATCATACTTGCTAACGTTAACATGAGTAAGGGAGGTACTTTTTTAGTGTACTTTAGCAGTAAGCAGTAAGTTGAGATTTTGGACAAAGTGTCATCACTGACAGCTGTAGAGTCACACAACTGTAATTTTGGAGCTATAAATGGCAACTTATTGCCTTGTGTGACTTCTAGCAGAATTTTTTGAGGGCACTATATAGGGGATAGAGCGCACTATACAGTAAATAGGTGGTGATTTCAGACACAGCCTTTGTGAGGACTGTGATAGCATTCTCACAGCTATAGCTGCTGTGTCTCGCTGGGATCGTGGAAAGGTGGCAGACATCCATCATAATGTGGCAAAGTGGAGTGCCACACTGATCTCTAAACAGTAATTTTACTTGTTTCCAACAAGTGGCTTCATTTCCAAGAGCTGAACATGTTCATTTAAAAGGTATCATGAAACTGTATAATGAGTTCTGACCTTTAAGAATTTACCAGATGGAAGAAAATGTTATATTATTTGGTTCAGAAAAAAACTTCTCTCTTTACTAAAAATACAAACTAAAGCTCACTGATACTCACGTTGGGACTGCAGGTCTTTTAATCTTCACTGCTGATTCGGAGTCTCCTTCACAGTCTTTTTGCTCTGTTTCTTCTAAAAAGTTTTCAGTTTGTGTTTCAGTGTCCATTATGTCCAGTCTCTCCTCCTCTGTCTCAGGATGTCCACTCTCCTCCTTATCTGTACTACTGGTGTCTGCCTCTTCTGGTCCTCCTCCTTCTTCCCCGAACTTCTGCTCATTCTCCACCTGCTTCCAGCTTTTGGTCAGTGATGAAACCATGTTGGAGCACTTCCTGCGGCGCGTGGGTGAGCTTTTCTTCTTCAGCAGCCTGTCAATCTCCTCTCCTGATGGCAGAGCCTCACCCTTGATCTTCTCGGTCAGGAGCTCGATGCCTGCACTTTTCTCCTGAACCCCGCTGGTCACCGTCTTCACCACCTGCTTCGTCTTGATACGAGACTCCACTGGTGGCTCAGCCGAGGTCATAACCTCCTGCACCTTCCTGTGAGGAGTTGATGTCTTTTGAGCTTCTCCAGAAGTAGTTGCATTATTTTGAGGAATTTCTGTAGGCTGGGTTTTAGAGGTAGGAGGTTTCTTGGGGACCCATGTCTTCTTGGGTTCCTCTGTTAGTCTTCCCAGTGAAGATGGGGCCCAGCCAGTTGGTTCGCTGGCCTGCTTTGTCTTGTTCGCCGTCACCCACTGCTGCCAGCTGCTCGTCAGGCCGCACACCATGCTAATTGTGCGGAGCTTCTTGATGTTCTTGTTGGTCGATGGTTTCCTCTGGGATGCCTGGCTGCTCTGTTTGTCAGACATAATCAATGTGTCAATTTAGGCACAACTAAGTGAGCTGTCAGATTCGCTACAATAAACTCATCTCCTCTCCGCTTGAATTTCTTTTTTATTGTAACTTTTTTCTCCCTCGACTGCTGTCTACCCTTACGCTTGCAGCTACGGCTCTAAAATGGGGAGGGCAAACCCTAACATGACAGTGGAAAGTATTCGAATCATCCCAGGCTACAGACCTGATCGTGTTTCCCTGACACTGGTCACCCCTACGTACTCGTGTTTCACCACAGATTGTGGAGCTTGTAACTAGAGGTAATCAGGGCAGTTGATCTGTGAGTGCTAAGTTTAATTAGTAAGTGCACAGATACATGCAAGATCATCAAAGACATACCACTTGATATTTGCTCTGAATGTCCCCTATTAACTTTCTAGTTTATACAAATTTTATATTGAATCTTTTTATGATATATTATTCAAGTAAAATACATATATACTATATGTAAAGAAAATTAAATAAGTTCTAATCAAGGGTGATAATGACTCATAAAAGACTCCCACAAACTTTGATGACCTTGTGCACTGGGAGATAATGAAGTAATCTCATACACTACTCAGTATTAAGTTTTCTCTGCTGCTGAATGTGGTTTCTTTCAGGGAGCGGGTGGTGATGATGGTTGCTTAAAAAAAACTTCAACCATCACTGTGTTTACAATAAAAGAGGTTAGAATACGCCCTCTGAGCAGTACTACTTCTTTTAGGGCAGGAAAATGAAACACTCAGAACTTCAATATTCAACTTCAGTCCAGTACTTGGGTAAATACACTTAGTTACTTTCCACCAAGTTACATAATCTTAACAATACACTGTGAAAGTATAAATGAAAATGTTACTTAAGCATGAAATAATATATTGTATTATAAGTCATGCATTTTTGTATAATTAGCTTTTGGAATTGTATCTATTTTATATGGTTTTAACAGCGCTTCATGTTTTATATGCTTGTCATGTGCTTTGTATGTATCTTAATGTAAATATAGCTGTCAGATAGTGGAGAAAAAAGTACAATAAAATACAAAGTGACATGAAATGGAAATAATCAAGTGAAGTGAAAGCGCTTTATAGCTGCACTTCCTTACGGTACTTGAGTCAGTAATACATTCCACCACTGGTCATTCCTGTTGTCAGGTTTGACAGCTGCAATAGTAACGCTTTCATGGGGAGAAGTGAGGAGGTTAATGAGATGACATACTTTTGCCCTCAGTGTTTCAGGGAAGGAAAAGAGAGATGCTCAAAAGTTGAAATAAAACAGAGACATCCTTCCTCTGTCACCTGGAGCACCATATAGATTTAAAATCCCACAATTAAATCTAAATAGGGTTTAAATACTAAAATCATTTCACACATATTGTTTAGAAAAATCCTCCATACAAGTTTAAAGATCAAATTGCAAACGAATGAAACTGAAGAAAAATCCAGAAACAGAATCAAAATGAGACTCTAAATTTTATTATTTATGGATTCATGGCTGAAATTATATTTTATAAATGCAGTGACTGGGCAACCTACATAAAAGCTTTTGAAGCTTATTGGGGTTGTCCCATTTTCACCTATTGCTACTATTATGTTTGATACTTGTATTTTATTCTTTATTTCTGATTTGTGAGTGAAATAAAAGGAATGATGATTCTAATAATCCCAAAAACACACAAAAAAAAGACCACCAGTTTGTTTTTCTTTGTGTGTGTTTTATAAAGCTTGAAGGAGCTGCAGCCAAGACAGA
>NW_019525439.1:2113374-2114154 GCF_002814215.2 Seriola lalandi dorsalis | reverse complement strand
TGGACTGAGGTTTTGATACTTTCACAGTATTAATATAGAACCTAGACCTGATCTATAATCAAAGAAGACATGGAAATCTCACTTTATACAACATGGGACCTTCAAAAACTAAAAAACAAAAAAAAGATAGTGAGAAATAGCAGTCAGGACTATGTGAGAGGTTGTGAGATGGAAGGAACTAAATAAATCTACTACACAAGATTAGGTTTGTGAAATTCATTCACATAAAATAATTTGAGAAGAGAAAATACTTTCTTTCACTGATCTGATCGCAGCTCAAGTGGTCGTGAACCCCGGCTCTGACCCACACCGACTCTCCTCTACAGACGCCAAAGTTGCCGCAAAGCTTCACCTCAGAAAACGCTCCAGCCGCCCTCCACTTCACTGCTCATTCAATTTCCTGCTCTTTGCATTGCTTATATTTTACTTTTTTTTTTTGCCGTCGAGAGCAGAATAAGCTTCATTTCCTGGATCACTTCTGTTTAAATCAACCATCTGTAAGAAGAAGAGCAGGCGGGGGAAAAGCCTCTGCTCCGGCTCCCCAGCAACACACAGCAAAAACAAATTCCTGTGACCTTTTAAAAAAGGGCCGTGTTGGAGAGGACTCGGTAAAGACAAGTGAGGGGAGAGGAAGAAGGTGGATTTCTTTAAATGAGAGCAATTAGTGCGAGTGGAGGGGAGGACAATGCAGGAGACAGGGTGCGATTCAGTGGGGTGACATGAGGTTATTCTTAACGTGATGAGTTTTCAGCCCGCAGCGACTTGCACTCTTGACAACAA